>NC_089224.1:0-152500 GCF_963924675.1 Phocoena phocoena
AAGGCAACGTGTGCCAGCCAGGCAGGAGTGACCTCACAGCAGAGGCCCCACCTCCCTGAAGTTTGAGGAGTTCAGCCAAGGTCAGACTCTCAGCAGAGGGCCCACATCACCAAGGGGATGGGAACCAGGCAGGAGTGTCCTCACACCAGTGGGGCCACATCATCGAAAAGTGAGGGACCCAGCACACGTGGCCTCAAACCAGAGGACACACATCACCATGGGGCTCGGAGTGAGGAAGGCAGGAGGAGTCTCACAACACAGGGCCCATAGAATAAAAAAGGTGAGGAATCCCGCAGTTGGAAACTCCAAGCAGGTGGCACAGAGCACCGAGGCTATGGGATCCATGCCGGAGTGAACTCACAGCAGAGGGCCCACATTCTGACACTGTGAGCAACCCAGCCGTTGGGACCTCAGAGCAGAAAGCCCACATCCCCATGGGGATGGGAACCTGGCAGGAGTGTTGTCGCACCACAGGGCGCACCTCAGAAAATCTGTGTATCCCAGGACTTAGGGCCTGACAGCAGAGGGCCCTCATCACTGAGGGGAGGAGGTTCCCAGCAGGCTCCAAATGCCACCAGAGACCTGACGTCACCAAGGCAACGCGAGCTAGCCAGGCAGGATTGACGTCACAGCAGAAGGCCCACCTCACAGAATGGTGAGGAACCCAGCCAGGATCAGACTCTCACTGGAGGGCCCACATCACCAAGGGGATGGGAACCAGGAAGGAGTGTCCTCACACCAGTGGGGCCACATTATCGAAAGGTGAGGGACCCAGCACACGAGGATTCAAACCAAAGGATACACATCACCAAGGGGCTGGGTGTGAGGCAGGAAGGAGGAGCCTCAAAACAGGCGTGCATTGAATAAAAAAGGTGAGGAATCCCAGAGTTGGAACCTCCCATCAGGCACCAGGAGCAGCGAGTCTATGGGGTCCAGGCCAGAGTGAACTCACACCAGAGGGCCTTCAACATGAAACTGTGAGCAACCCAGCAGTTGGGACCTCAGAGCAGAAAGCCCACATCCCCATGGGGATGGGACACTGGCAGGAGTGTACTCGCACTACAGGGCGCACATCAGAAACTTCTGGAAGCCCATGAGTTAGGGCCTGATGCCAGAGGGTCCTCATTACCGAGGGGAGGAGACTCCTAACAGGCACCAACTCCCAACTGAGGGCCCACATCACCAAGGTGACGTGTGCCAGCCAGGCAGGAGTGACCTCACAGCAGCGGGCCCACCTCCCAGAAGTGTGAGGAATGCAGCCAGGATCAGACTCTCAACAGAGGGCCCACATCACCAAGGGGATGGGAACCAGGCAGGAGTGTCCTCACACCAGTGGGGCCACATCAATAAAGGTGAGGAAACTGGCACATGTGGCCTCAAACCAGAGGACCTACATCAAAAAGGGGCTGGGAGTGAGGCAGGCAGGAGGAGCCTGAAAACAGAGGGCCCAAAGAATAAAAAAGGTGGGAATCCAGCAGTTGGAACCTACCAGCAGGCGGCTCAGAGCACAGAGTCTATGGGATCTAGGCCTGAGTGAACTAACACCAGAGAGCCAACGTCATTAAACTGTGAACAACACAGGCGTTGGGACCTTAGAGCAGAAGGCCCACATGCCCATGTGAATGGGAACCTGGCAGGAGTGCCCTCGCACCACTTAGCACATATCAGAAAATGTGGGAACCCAGCAGTTAGGTCCTGACGCCAGAGTGTCTCATCACAGAGGGGACGAGGCTCCCATCAGGCTCCAACTGCCACCAGAGGGCCGAAGTCACCAAAGCGGTGTGTGCCAGCCAGGCAGGAGTGACCTCAGAGAAGAGGGCCCACCTCACAGAAGTGTGAGGAAACCAAACAGGCTCAGACTCTCACCAGAGGGCCCACATCACCAAGGGGCTGGGAGTGAGGCAGATGTCTGGACGGGCACATTTAACTATAATTTCCCACCAGGAAGAGGAATAAACCAAAGGGTCAGAGTGCCGTGCCAGACCCTGATTATGGCCTGAAGGAAACCTGCGGTTTTGTGGCCAGCTTACAAGGAAGTGAGTTAAGAAAGGAAATCACGGGCACTGTAATTCACACACCTGCAGAGTTATAAATGACAGCTATTGGCAAAAATATATTGAAGTAAGTCTGCGAAGAGGACTTGTAAACGAGGCAGAATTGCAGGAATCATATTTCAGGAGGTAGATCGGATTTGCATTTAAAGCATATGAAATGCGGCAGATCTTTGACAGTGATGCACTTGGACAAAAAGTGCGTATACATTTTTTCCTGATTATATTCAGGAAAAAAACGCATATGCCCTTTTTGGCCAACCAAGCACTCGAGCAATGGAAATCTGCACTAAAATGAAGTCTCATTTCCCATTCGTCAAAAGGGCCATCTGAAAAACGTGTAAAATCCAGAAAGGCAGGACAGGCCATGGAGAACAGGGAGCCTTGTTATGCTGATGGGCGGATTGTAAATTGCCAACAGACACTCTGGAGATGTTTATGGTGTATCCTGAAACATCTAAAAAACAAAGCTACAGAGCCTAGGGCACTTCCATTTATGGCCCTATAGCTTAGGAATATTAAAATCAACAAGACACAGCCAACACAAAATTTAAGGCTGCTGTGTTTACAAGAATCTCGAGTCCAGTACAAATTAAGTATCCCCGAAAGAAATAAATGGATAAAGAATTTGTGCTACTTACGTACATCGGAATATCACTCAGCACCGAAATCAATGTCATCAGGCCTGTAGCAGCAAATTGAGTGGATTTAAGTATGATGATTCTAAGAGATATATGTTGCATATATCTAATTATCTAATTATCTAATTATCTAAATATCTAATTATCATAAGATATCACTAATAGAGGGCGTGTAAACTTGGCTACACATAAACTGAATTACAAAACCGAACAGTCTCACATTTAGATAAACACTTATGCTTGCTTAAGGGGAAAGTTGAGTTGGGGTGCTGTATAAAACCAGAGATTGAAATTAGCACACATACCGTTCCATAAGCCAAATATGTAATAGACAAGACCTACTCTTTGCTCAACGAAATGGACCCATCCATGGTGTATCATCTCACACCTGTTAGAATGGGCATCATCAGAAAATCTACAAACAACAAATGCTGGAGAGTGTGTGGATATAAGGAACCCTCTTCCACTATTGTTGGGAATGTAAATTGATACAGTCACTGTGGAGAGCATTATGGAGTTTCTTATAAAACTAACGATAGAATTACCATACGATACAGCAATCCCACTACTGGGCATATACCCAGACAAAACCATAAATCAAAAAGAGACATTCACCGCAATGTTCATTGCATCACTATTTACAATATCCAGGTAATGGAAGCAACCTAAATGCCCACAGACAGACGAATGCATAAAGATGTGGTACATATATAAAATGGAATATTACTAAGCCATAAAAAGGAATGAAATTGGGTCATTTGTAGAGACGTTGATGGACCTAGAGACTGTCATACAGAGTGAAGTAAGTCAGAAAGAGAAAAACAAAACAAATCTTGTATATTAATGCATATATGTGGAACGTAAAAAAATTGTACAGATGAACCGTTTTGCAAGGCAGAAATAGAGCAACAGATGTAGACAACAAACGCATGGACACCAAGGGAGGAAAGCTGTTGCAGGGGTGGTGGTGGGAGGAGTTGAGAGATTGGGATTGGCATGTATACATTTATATGTATAAAATAGATAACCAATAAGAACCTGCTCTACAAAAAATAAAATAAAATTAAAAAAAATAAAATTAAAAAAAGTAAAACAGAAAAAATATTCTGCCCTTCACATACATGTATTTATATGAATAAATTATTTCCATGCATATATCTGTAAATACAGAAAAGAGGAATAAAATCTACCTTGAACCAAAAATGATAAAAAGAAAAATGAAAACAGAACCAACCAGTTACACAGAGGAAAATCATATCAGGGCACTTGCTCCAGTTGTAAACAATTCTGAAGTTGGTCAGTGGTGGGGAATCATTTCCCATTCAGCCAGCAGGCCCCACGCAACAAGCGTCCTCATCCAAAGCTAAGGGACCATGCCGAGGCATCTGTGAGTAAACATGGGCCGAGCCCCAGGCCAGCTGCTGCTGCAATGTTCCCACCCTTCCCAGGTAAAACACCTGAATATGTACAAGGAATTGAAAGCCTAGAGGAAGGGCCATGGAACCACATGAGCGACAGCATGCCAGCCGACTTGGTGCCTGCAGGTCAGCCAGGATGGTCCTGGCCCTGGGTGCTCTTCTGGAAGCTTTCCATTTCCCTGCCTGAGATACCCCTGCTGTCCCGGCCCCCACTGCATTCTTCCTTCCTCACCTCTGCCCAGGGAGAAATTCCAGCAGCAGCTACGGGTGACACATCCTCTTCTTTAGCAGGTAGCATCTTGGCAACTGCTGCAGAAAGTCCAGCAGAGCCCCACTCACACTGGGACACCCACAAAGCCGTGGCCTCTCACTCCCTCCCACCAGCCCAGCCCCGAGACTGCTGACAGGGCAGAGAAAATGGCGTCAGGCACAGCTGCAGGGGCTCTTGCTGCCTGGGGCGGTATTTATATTGATCTGAACCCAGGCACACCTGGGGAGGGCTGGCCGGCACGGTCAGGCTTCCCAGGCCAGCCAATAATCACCCCTCAGGGGCTCACAGTTGCAGAAAATGGAACTTGCTGAATCGGCCAGCTCCAAGGAACAGGTGTGGGCTCCTGAGAGTCAGGATAGACAAGGGGCTGCAGCTCTGGCTTGTTTTCTAATCATATTATCTGGCCTGTGAGTGGGAGACAACTTCAAGAAAACCCTCTCCTAATGAGAGGAACCCAGGTGTCAGGGAGAGGATGGGTGGGTGGTGGGTGGAGACAGAGGCCTGGTGCCCCGGGTGCAGTGGAAGTCTCTGGAAGACCAGGTGGAGGGAGGCCACACAGAGTGATGCCCAGGGTCACAGACCTGTTGGAGCTGCTGTTTGTTAGTTCAAGTCCTGCTCTGAGGTGCTCTGTGTCAGATCTGAGCGACAGGTGAGCTGGGAGTGCTCTGCAATGAGGGCTATGTGCACGGTTCCTGTGTGCCCAGCCCTGCCAAGGTACCTGCAAGGGTAGCTCTGTATCCTGGGAGGGGCCTGACCACGAGAGCCCCATGGGCTGCAGGGGACTTGCCCAGGGAACCCCATGTCCTGGGAGGGACCTGACCACGAGAGCCCCGTGGGCTGCGGTGGGGGTGGGGTACCTGCTCGGGTGAGCTCCATATCCTGCGATTGGCCTGACCTTGATAGCCCCATGGGCTGCTGGAGTCCTGGTAAAAGATGTAAGGACAGTCGGTGAAGCCACCGAGGATATACCTCCAGTAGTTCCTAAATCCTAAAGCCTGCTGGTCATTTTACCAACCACCAGGACTTGGTATTCTGTATTAGTGTTCAATGATGCCTTCTTCTGTATTCCATTAGTCCCAGAGTCACAAGACATTTTGGCTTGTGAGTGGCAGGACTCAACATACAACTAAAACAATACTTCCGGGCCATCTTGCACCAAGGGTTCAAAAATTCCCACACCATCTTTGGGGAAAGCTCAGCTAAAGACCTAAAAGTTCTACTTCTGGAAAAGGAAACACTCCTTCAATATGCAGACGACATTCTGATCATCAGCCCTACTAAGGAGGCCTCTGAACTACCAAGCCAATAAAGGATAGAAGTTGTCCAAGAAGAAGCTCAGATAGCACAGACTACAGTGACCTGCCTGGGCTTAATTCTCACAGAAGGTTGGAGAAGCCCATCCCAGGAAAGGGGAGAAACAATTTACAGCCTTACCCCTTTCTAAAACTAGAAGACTGCTTAGGGGTTCCTGGGGAGGCCAGGGTTTGCTGCTTCTGGATCCCTAACTACAGTCTACTAGCTGGGCCTCTATATGAAACACTGAAAGGAAAAGTTGATGATTCTTTTGAATAGAATCCAGAAGTGGCCTTTCAAGAATGGAAAGAGCAGTCAATTCAGACCCTTGCCCTGGAACTCCCTAATTTAGCTAAACCCTTTGACCTTTACATTCCTGGTGAAAGGTGAATCGCCATTGGAGTATTAGTGTAAAAACTGGGACCACTTGAAATGGAACAATGCAAGAATGCCATCCAGGTAGGATAAACTACGGTCACCAAGGGACTTGGCCCACCGCCACATCTGGCCAAGATACTGGCAGTATCTAAAAACCTGGAAATCAGCAGCCCAAAAGGCCACCTCCCTCCTAAGTGTAAAGGACCCCACGTGGTGATCCTAACCCCCAACCATGCCCTGAAGTTGCAGGGTTTGCTCCGTGGGCACACTGACCTCGAGTGTGGAGGCCCTCCAACTCCAACCTCCAGAGAGATAACCGGGAACAACGGGGCACCATGACAACTCGTGTGATCATCATTTGACCTGGAGTTTCTCTCATAAAACAACAAGAGTGTGTCTCAAAAGAGTAGACTACTGCTTGCAGGACTTACTGCACCCGGAGGGGAGCTAATAGTCTTGGCGGGGGAACCGTATATCACGCTGTCACCATAGAAAAGCCTACAGACACCGTGATGATGGTGGCCAATAAGACCGGCTGGACTCCTGTTTACTTCAAAAGGCTGTTGACTCAGTGGCCATCATGGTCCTTCATCATCACTGACCCTGGACTGTCTGGGAGTTGAGCGGGCAGGGTCCTGACACCTGGTGCTGTTTTTACGTTAATTCAGGGGCCTAATTGAAGAAAGTGCAGACTACTGGTCAGAGCATCTAGGCTGGCAGAAACAGTCAGCCTAAGGTGGCCCAACAAATGTGGGGCGGGGTGAAATTGGACCTCACAGCGTCACTGCACATCTCCTTCCTGGACCCTTAAAGATCATTAGAATCTATAACACTTCCAATACTGGTGCTCAGGCGGACGAGCACGGAGGCAGGAGACCTGGGGACAATCAACGTCACCTGGAGACTGCTGGGAAGAAGTTCTGACACTCGCCCACAAGTGTGAGGGCTCCTAACTCAGCACTGAGCAGTTACAGAAGAAAGGTCTGCACCCTCAGCACTCCAAGAATGAGGAAGGGGACAAAAGGCAGAAGAGAGGTTTGTCCCAGGCAAAGCCCCTTAAAAATCCCTGGGAGATAAAAATAGAATCTGGGCAATAAAATAAAGTCTAACCATTTTTATCCTTTGTGCTTTGTCTAATTTCACGTGCTCCTAGGGTCCCGCATACAGAGGTTCCACACCCGGCACTTCAGATCAGATTTCCTAGTGCAGAATGGCTGGGTCGACACATCAGCTCCTGGGGCCCAGTGCAGACTCTGCGATATAGAGCCTGAGCTGTAGCCAACAGGGCCCTCGAGAGTTCCACCGCTTCCCTCCCACTGACTCTGACAGGATCTCTACACAGCAGCCCAGCCCACAGCCCACAGGGTAGCACATGCTCTCACCTCTCCATTCTCTGATCAAAATATAAAGTTTCCTTTGCTTCTGAACCAAACTCAGTCTCAATCTGTTGGCTCCAGTGACACTGGGCAGGGGGACACTTGTTGGGGTACACTCTGGAGGATCAGTAACAGAAATTGAGAACATTGTAACTTTAATGAACAGATGTGTGAGCCATACTGTAATTAACAGAGAACAGTGTATAAGATGTTATACACTGTTAGAAATAAGATGTTTCTAACACTTCCATTTGATATTTCCATCACTTTCTTATAAGCAAGTTCAGTGAAAATGTTTGTCTTATGTGTCAGGTCAATATTAGAGAAACGAAGTGATTTCTTTCCAAGCATGTACATCTAATAATCTTGCTTAAAGCTTCAATCTTGTTTTAAATGCTTTTCCATTGAAAATGATACCTCTCTTTCAGCTTCCCCATTTCTGAGAAGTATAAAATCTTATAATTTATTATTACCAAATGGGAAAGGGTGGGAGGAGGGATAAATTAACAGTTTGGGATTAACACATACACAATGCTATGTATAAAATCGATCATCAACAAGGAACTACTGTATAGCACAGGGAACTACACTCAATATTTTGCAATAACCTATAAGGGGAAATGATCTGAAAAAGAATAGATATTTTTATTGACATCATCTATCACTGACAGTTAAAATCGAACCTAAGGGAAGCCGGTGGTGAGTGTTTCTGACCCTGAAGACTTCAATCATCTAAAGTTTGGACTCTGCCTACTTCTCAAGGCCCTTAATGAACATATGTGTAGCCATAGCTTAAAAAATCCCCCAGTTTGGGTTGCGGAGAGACACTGATTTTGAAAAAGCCCTGGTGTTCTCCTCACATGAATGGGACCCTTCCTACAGCTAAAACATGCCTGTCACACACAGAGGATGGTATACCGTCTGATCGGGAAGAGTTTGGAAAAGGAATCTCATCTCCTCATCACCTGGTGCTCGGGTTCACCCCTCCAGAGTCTTTACTAACAGTCTCCCCACTTGGAGATGTCAGCACTGTCAACATCCTGTTGTGCACAGTTTGGAATTTGTCCAGAGGATGAATCGGAAGTAGGAGGAACAATGAGAGACAAGTCCTAGGTGTTCAGACAGGCACATGTCACTCTAATTTCCAATCAGGAAGACGAATTAACCAAAGGCTAGGGTTGCCCATGGAAACAGAATAGGGCTTGAGGAAATCCCGCTGCTTTATGGCCAGTTCCCATAAACACAAGTGGAAAAGTGGAACTCAGGGGCACAAAATTCACGAAACTGCAGAGCTCAAAATATCTATCACTGAAAAATGTCTTGAGGAAGGTCAGAAAAAAGGACTTGTAAGCAACAGAGAATGGCAGGAAAGGGATTGGAAGAGGTAGAAAGGACTCGCCATTAAGCACAAGAAAAGGGGCTGAACATTGCCAACATTGCAGTTGGCCAAAAAGGGTGTATGCATCTTTTTCTGTATAAATTCAAGAAAAGGGCATACACATTTTTAGCCAACCAAACAGGTGGGCACTGGAAATCAATACTACAAAACACATCACTTTGCATCAGTCAGAAGAGCCGTCCTCATAAAGCGTAAACACCAGAAATGCAGGACAGGGCAAGGAGAAAAGGGAGCACTGTGAGGCTTATAGTGGAAATGTATGTTGCCAACGTTCACTCTGGATAAGTGTATTGTGTTTACTAAAGCATCTAAAAAATGAGCTACAGAGCACAGGGCACTTGCACTCATGGACGTATATCTTGGGAAAAACAAAAATGGGGAGGACACAGGCACGCCAAAGTTTACCGCCTCTCTGTTTAAAAGATCCTCGACTAGGATATAACATAAATGTCTCTGGAGGGAAAAAATGGATAGAGATGAGGTACTTAGGTAGAGTGGAATATTACTCAGCCCGGAAAATAATGAAATATTGCCATTTGTAACAACTCCAGAGGACTTAAGTATGATCATAAAAAGTCACAAAATACTAAAAGAAAAACACATAAGATATCACTAATACATGGAATATAAACTTGGCTACACATGCACTGAATTACAAAACAGAACAGGGTCTCAAATTAAGGAAACCAACTTATGCTTTCTTATGGAGAAAGGTGAGTTGGGGTGCTGCATAAAACCAGAGATTGAAATTAGCACAGATACCGTTCCAAAAGCCAAATATGTAATAGACAAGACCTACACCTTGCTCAACGAAGTGGACTCAACACCACATATTCAACACTTAGGAATATACCTGACTGGTAACAACCTTAAAACCCATGGATTTATATGTCTCCATAAGAGAATCAAGCATGTGTACAGCGGCAAAAACGCAGCAGTGAAAATCCGATAAATCCCATTACCAAAATAAATTTTAAACACAAAACAAAATGACAGTGAAATAGACAAGAATTCTTAAATAATTCACTCAGGGCTTGTGATGCAACATGGATTTCCCACATCGACACCCAGAGCTGGTGAGACATAGGGCTGGACACTTCGGGCTGATAGCACTGGTGAGGATTGGTGAGCAAATGCAGACCGTTTGAAGGCATACTGCATGATACCCATTCCAATGGTCCCAACTCTCCAGGTTTAAGCGAATCTTCCGTCAGTTAAAACATACATGGGAAACACAGAGTATGGTCCACCATGTGATTGAGAAAAGTTTTTAAATGCATCTCAGTTTCTGTCCCCTGGTATTCAGGTTCACCATTCCAGACGCTTTACTAACACTCTCCCCACTTGGAGAGTCAGTGCCTTTAACCTCCTCTTTGGCACAGTTTGCGATTTCTGCACAAGATGAACAGGAATAGGGAGAACCAAAGAGAGACTAGCTGTAGGTGTCTGCACAGGCAAATGGAATGCTCATTTCCCACAAGGAAGAAGAATTAGCCAAAGGCTCAGCATGCCAGCCAGAACCAGATTAGGGCCTGAAGCAATCCGGTGGTTTTGCGGCCAGCTCACAAGAAAGCTAGCTGAAGAAAGGAGCTCAGGGGCACTGTAAATCACAAACTTACAGAGTTGTAAATGACAGCTATCTTCCAGAAATATATTGAAGTAAGCCTGCAAAGAGGACTTGAAAGCGGGGCAGAATTTCAGGAAAGCTATTTCAGGGGATAGACTGGTATTGCACTTAAAGCATAGGAAAAGAGGCAGATCGTCGACAATGATGCACTCGGCCAAAAAGTGCGTATGCGTTTTTTCCTGAATATATTCAGGAAAAAACGTATACGCACTTTTTGGCCAACCAAGCAAGCCTATGAAGGAAATCTGCACTACAATGAAGTCTCACTGCCCCCCGGTCAAAAGGGCCATCTGAAAAAAGTGTAAAATCCAGAAAGGCAGGACAGGCCATGGAGAACAGGGAGCCTTGTTATGCTGATGGACGGGATGTAAATTGCCAACAGCTGCTCTGGAGACGTGTATGGTGTTTCCTGAAACACGTAAGAAACGAAGCAACACAGCCTATGGCACTTACACTTATGGTCCTATAGCTTAGGGAAATTAAAATCAAAAACACACAGCCACCCCAAGGTTTGCGACGGCTCTGTTTACAAGAACCTCGTCTACGGTACAAGTTAAATATCCCAGAAAGCGAAAAATGGATAAAGAAGTTGTGGTATGTACGTAAAATGGAATATCACTGAGCAATGAAATCTATGTCATCAGGCCCGTAGCGGCATAGTGACAGGATTCGGGTACGGTGATTCTACGTGAAATAAGTCACACAGAAAGAGAAACATCATTAGGTATGACTAATACACGGGATGTAAACTTGACTACACATGAACTGAATTACAATAGAGAACAGGGTCTCAAATTTAGAAATACAACTTGCGCTTGCTTATGGGGAAAGGTGAGTTGGGGTGCCAGATGAAACCAGAGATTTAAATTAGCACAGATAACGTTCTATAAGCCAAATTTCTAATACACAAGACCTACCCCTTGCTTAAAGAAATGGACACAACACCACATATTCAATGCCTAGGAATATATCTGAATAGGAAGAAACTTAAAACCCATGGATTTATATGTCTCAGTAAGTGAATCAAATGTGTGTACAAACGGATAAACGCAGCAGTGAAAATCCGATAAATCCCAGTATCAAAATAAATTTCGAAAACAAAACACAATGACAGTGAAATAGAGAGCAATTCTTAAATAATTCAATCAGGGCTTGTGATGCAACCTGGATTTACCACATCTACACACAGAGCTGGGTGAATCATAAAGATGGATACTTCGGGATGATAGAATTGATGAGGTACAGTGAGCAAATGCAGACCTTTTGGTCATACTGCATGGTACCCATTCCATGGGTCCCAACTCTCCAGGTACAAGGGATTCTTCCTTCAGCTAAAACATGCATGGGAAACCCAGAGCATGGTCCACCGTGTGATTCAGAAACGTTTCTAAATGCATCTCAGTTTTCGTCCCCTGGTATTCGGGTTCACCATTCCAGACGCTTTACTAACTCTCTCCCCACTTGGAGAGTCAGTGCATTTAACCTCCTGTTTGGCACAGCTTGCAATTTCTGCGCAAGTTGAACAGGAATAGGGAGAACCAATAAGAGACTAGCTGTAGGTGTCTGCACTGGTAAATGTAACGCTCATTTCCCAACAGGAAGAGGAATTAACCAAAGGCTCAGCGTGCCCTGCCATAAACACATTAGGCCTTGAAGCAATAATGGGATTTGTTGCCCAGCTCACAAGAAAGCGAGTTGAAGAAAGAGCTCAGGGGCACTGTAATTCACAAACCTGCAGAGTTATAAGTGACAGCTAACGTCCAAAAATATATTGAAGTAAGCCTGCGAAGAGGACTTGAAAGCGGGGCAGAATTTCAGGGAAACGATTTCAGGGGGTAGACTGGAATTGCACTTAAAGCATAGGAAAAGAGGCAGAACGTCGACAATGATGCACTTGGCCAAAAAGGGCGTATGCGTTTTTTCCTGAATATATTCAGGAAAAAACGCATACGCCCTTTTTGGCCAACCAAGCAAGCCTGTAAAGGAAATCTGCACTACATTGAACTCTCACTACCCCCCGGTCAAAAGGGTCATCTGAAAAAAGTGTAAAATCTAGAAAGGCAGGACAGGCCATGGAGAAGAGGGAGCATTGTTTTGCTGATGGGCGGGATGTAAATTGCCAACAGCCACTCTGGAGAAGTGTATGGTGTTTCCTGAAACACGTAAGAAACGAAGAAACACAGCCTATGGCACTTACACTTATGGTCCTATAGCTTAGGGAAATTAAAATCAAAAACACACAGCCGCCCCAAAGTTTGGGACGGCTCTGTTTACAAGAACCTCGTCTATGGTACAAGTTCAATATCCCAGAAAGCGAAAAATGGATAAAGAACTTGTGGTACGTACGTACAATGGAATATCACTCAGCAATGAAATCTCTGACATCAGGCCCGAAGCGGCATACTGAGTGGCTTCAGGTACGGTGATACTACGTGAAATACGTCACAGAGAAAAAGAAACATCATAAGATATGACTAATACACGAGATGTAAACTTGATTACACATGAACTGAATTACAATAGAGAACAGGGTTTCAAATTTAGAAAAACAACTTTCGCTTGCTTATGGGGAAAGGTGAGTTAGGGTGCCGCATAAAAGCAGAGATTGAAATTAGCACAGACTCCGGCCCATATGCCAAATATATAATAGAAAAGACATACACTAACCTTTACCCGAAGCCTTAATCTAACCCGTTCCCTAA
This sequence comes from Phocoena phocoena, assembly GCF_963924675.1. Lineage (NCBI taxonomy): Eukaryota > Metazoa > Chordata > Mammalia > Artiodactyla > Phocoenidae > Phocoena > Phocoena phocoena. The sequence goes on from NC_089224.1 coordinate 13,157, forward strand.
TCCTAACCCATACGCTAACACTAACCCGTACCCTAACACGTACGCTCACACTAAACCGTTGTCGTACGGTAACCTGTCCCCTAAATCGTCCTCATCCCCTAACCCTAACCCTAACCATAACCCGTACCATAAAACCTACACTCACCATAAACCGTTGCTGTACCCTAAACTGTCACCTAAATCGTCCTCGTCCCCTAACCCTAACCCTAAACATAATCCTAAACCTAACCCTTACCCGAAGTCTTATGCTAAACCGTCACCTAATCCTAAACCGTACGCTAACAATAACCCGTACCTTAACACGTAAGCTCAACCTACACTGTTGTCGTATCCTAATCTGTATCCTAAACCGTTCCCGTCCCCTAAACCTAACCCTAACCCTAACCCTTACTCGAAGCCTTCCACTAACACGTCCCCAATCCTAACACGTATGCTAACACTATCCCGTACGCTAACACGTACGCTCAACCTAAACCGTTCTCCTAAACTAACCTGTCCGCTAAACCGTCCCCGTCCCCGTCCCCGTCCCCGTCCCCTAACCCTAACCCTAACCCTAACCCTAAACCTAACCCTTACCCGAATCCTTACACTAACACGTCCCCTAATCCTAACCCGTACGCTAACACTAACCCGTACCCTAACACGTACGTTCAACCTAAACCATTGTCGTACACTAACCTGTCCCCTAAACCGTCCCCGTCCCCTAACCCTAACCCAAACCCTAAGCCTAACCCTTACCCGAAGCCTTACCCTAACCCGACCCCTAATCCTAAACCGTATGCTAACACTAACCCGTACCATAATACGTACGATCAACCTAAACCGTTGTTGTACCCTAACCTGTCCCCTAAACCGTCCCAGTATCATAACCCTAACCCTAACCCTAACGCTAACCCTAACCCTTACCCGAAGCCTTACCCTAACCCGTCCCCTAAACCTAACCCGTACCCTAACTCTAACCCGTACCCTAACACGTACGCTCAGCCTAAATCATTGTCGTACACTAACATGTCCCCTAAACTGTCCCCGTCCCCTAACCCTAAGCCTAACCCTAACCCTAAACCTTACTCGAAGCCTTACACTAACCCGTCCCCTAATCCTAACCCGTACGCTAACACTAACCCGTACCCTAACACGTACACTCACCCTAAACCGTTGTCGTACCCTAACCTGTGCCCTAAACCATCCCCGTCCCCTAACCCTAACCCTAACCCTAAACCTAACCCTAATCCTTACCCGAAGCCTTACCCTAACCCCTCCCTAATCCTAACCCGTAACCTAACACTAACACGTACCCTAACACGTATGCTCACCCTAAACCGTTGTCATACCCTAACATGTCCCCTAAACTGTCCCCGTCCCCTAACCCTAACCCTAACCCTAATCCTAACCCTTACCCGAAGCCTTACACTAACCCGTCCCCTAATGCTAACCCATAAGCTAACACTAACCCGTACACTAACATGTACGCTCACCCTAAACCGTTGTCGTACACTAACCTGTCCCCTAAACCGTCCCGGTCCCCTAACCCTAACCCTAACCCTTACCCTAAACCGAACCCTTACCCGAAGCCTTACACTAACCCGTCCCCTAATCCTAACCCGTACGCTAACACTAAACCGTACCCTAACACGTACGCTCACCCTAAATCGTTGTCGTACACTAACCTGTCCCCTAAAACGTCCCTGTCCCCTAAACCTAACCATAACCCTAACCTAAACCTAACCCTTTCCCGAAGGCTTACCCTAACCCATCCCCTAATCCTAAAACGTACACTAACACTAACCCGTACCCTAACACGTACGCTCACTCTAAACCATAGTCGTACCCTAACCTGTCCCCTAAACTGTCCCCGTCCCTGTCCCCTAACCCTAACCCTAACCCTAACCCTAACCCTAACACTTACCCGAAGCCTTACCCTAACCCGTCCCGTAATCCTAACCCGTACGCTAACACTAACCAGTACCGTAATACGTACACTCACCCTAAACCGTTGTTGTACCCTAACCTGTCCCCTAAACCGTCCCCGTAACCTAACCCTAACCATAACCCTAACCCTAACCCTAACCCTTACCCGAAGCCTTACCCTAAACCGTCCCCTAATGCTAACCAGTACCCTAACACTAACCCGTACACTAACACGTACGCTCACCCTAAACCATTGTCGTACCCTAACATGTCCCCTAAACTGTCCCCGTCACCTAACCCTAACCCTAAGCCTAACCCTAACCCTTACCCGAAGCCTTACACTAACCCGTCCCGTAATCCTAAACCGTACGCTAACACTAACCCGTACCCTAACACGTACGCTCACCCTAAACCGTTGTCGTATTCTAACCTGTCCCCTAAACAGTCCCTGTCTCCTAACCCTAACCCTAACCCTAACCCTAACCCTAACCCTAACCCTAACCCTTACCCGAAGCCTTAACCTAACCCGTCCCCTAATCCTAACCCGTATGCTAACACTAACCCGTACCCTAACACGTACGCTCAGCCTAAACCGTTGTCGTACCCTAAGCTGTCCGCTAAACCTTCCCCATCCCCTAACCCTAACCCTAACCCTAACCCTAAACCTAATCCTTACCCGAAGCCTTACCCTAACCCGTACCCTAATCCTAATCCGTACGCTAACACTAACCCATACCCTAACACGTATGCTCACCCTAAACCGTTGTTGTACCCTAACCTGTCCCCTAAACCGTCCCCGTCCCCTAACCCTAACCCGAAGTCTTACCCTAATCCGTCCCCTAATCCTAACCCGTACGTTAACACTAACACGTACCCTAACACGTACGCTCACCCTAAACCCTTGTCGTACCGTCATCTGTCCCCTAAACCATCCCCATCCCCTAACCCTAACCCTAACACTAAACCTAACCCTTACCCGAAGCCTTACCCTAACCCGACCCCTAATCCTAACCCGTACGCTAACACTAACCCGTACCCTAACATGTACGCTCACCCTAAACCGTTGTCGTACCCTAACCTCTCCCCTAAACCGTCCCAGACCCCTAACCCAAATCCTAACCATAACCCTAACACTTACCCGAAGCCTTAAACTAACCCGTCCCCTAATCCTAAACCGTACGCTAACACTATCCCGTACCCTAACACGTACGCTCACCCTAAACCGTTGTTGTACCCTAACCTCTCCCCTAAACGGTCCCCGTCCCCTAACCCTAACCCTAACCCTAACCCTAACCCTTACCCGAAGCCTTACCCTAACCCGTCCCCTAATCCTAACACGTACGCTAACACTAACCCGTACCCTAACACGTACACTCACCTTAAAAGGTTGTGGTACCCTAACCTGTCCCCTAAACCCACCCCGTCCCCTAACCCTAACCCTAACCCTAACCCAACCCTAACCCTTACCCGAAGCCTTACCCTAACCCGTCCCCGGATCCTAAACCGTACTCTACCTCTAACCCGTACCCTAACACGTACGCACACCCTAAACGTTTGTCGTAACCTAACCTGTCCCCTAAACCGTCCCCGACCCCTAACACTAACCCTAACCCTAACCCTAACCCTAACCCTTACCCGAAGCCTTACCGTAACCCGTCCCCTAATCCTAACCCGTAACCTAACACTACCCCGTACCCTAACACGCACGCTCACCATAAACCATTGTCGTACCCTAACATGTCCCCTAAACCGTCCCCGTCCCCTAACCCTAACCCTAACCCTAACCCTAACCCTAACCCTTACCCGAAGCCTTACCCTAACCTGTCCCCAATCCTAACCCGTATGCTAACACTAACCCGTACCCTAACACGTATGCTCACCCTAAACAGTTGTCGTACCCTAACCTGTCCCGTAAACCGTCCCGGTCCCCTAACCCTTACCCTAACCTTAACCCTAAACCTAACCCTTACCCGAAGCCTTACCCTAACCCGTCCCTTAATCCTAACCCGTACGCTAACACTAATCCGTACCCTAACACGTTCGCTCACCCTAAACCTTTGTCGTACCCTAACCTGTCCCCTAAACTGTCTCCGTCCCCTAACCCTAACCCTAACCCTAACCCTAACCCTTACCCGAAGCCTTACACTAACCCGTCCCCTAATCCTAAACCGTACGCTAACACTAACACGTACTCTAACACGTATGCTCACCCTAAACAGTTGTCATACCCTAACCTGTCCCGTAACTGTCCCGGTCCCCTAACCCTAACACTAACCCTTACCCTAAACCTAACGCTTACCCGAAGCCTTACACTAACCCGTCCCCTAATCCTAACCCGTACGCTAACACTAATCCGGACCCTATCACGTACGCTCACCCTAAACAGTTGTCGAACCCTAACCTGTCCCCTAAACCGTCCCCATCCCCGTCTCCTAAACCTAACCCTAACCCTAACCCTTACCCGAAGACTTATCCTAACCCGTCCCAAATCCTAAACCGTACGCTATCACTAACCCGTACCCTAACACTTACACTCACCCTAAACCGTTGTCGTACCCCAACCTGTCCCCTAAACTGTCCCCGTTCCCTAACCCTAACCCTAACCCTAACCCTAACACTAACCCTTACCCGAAGCCTTAACCTAACCCGTCCCCTAATCCTAACCCGTATGCTAACACTAACCCGTACCCTAACACGTACGCTCACCCTAAACCGTTGTCGTACCCTAACCTGTCCGCTAAACCTTCCCCATCCCCTAACTCTAACCCTAACCCTAACCCTAAACCTAATCCTTACCCGAAGCCTTACCCTAACCCGTACCCTAATCCTAATCCGTACGCTAACACTAATCCGTACCCTAACACTTATGCTCACCCTAAACCGTTATTGTACCCTAACCTGTCCCCTAAACCGTCCCCGTCCCTAACCCTAACCCTAACCCTAACACTTACCCGAAGTCTTACCCTAATCCGTCCCCTAATCCTAACCCGTATGCTAACACTAACACGTACCCTAACACGTACGCTCACCCTAAACCGTTGTCGTACCGTCACCTGTCCCCTAAACCGTCCCAGACCCCTAACCCAAACCCTAACCCTAACCCTTACCCGAAGCCTTAAACTAACCCGTCCCCTAATCCTAAACCGTACGCTAACACTAACCCGTACCCTAGCACGCACGCTCACCCTAAACCGTTGTTGTACCCTAACCTCTCCCCTAAACGGTCCCCGTCCCCTAACCCTAACCCTAACCCTAACCCTAATCCTTACCCGAAGCCTTACCCTAACCCGTCCCCTAATCCTAACCCGTACGCTAACACTAACCCGTACCCTAACATGTACGCTTACCCTAAACAGTTGTCGTACACTAACCTGTCCCATAAACCGTCCCGGTCCCCTAACCCTAACCCTAACCCTAACCCTAAACCTAACCCTTAACCGAATACTTACCCTAACCCGTCCCCTAATCCTAACCCGTACGCTAACACTAACCCTTACCCTAACACGTACGCTCACCCTAAACCGTTGTCGTACCCTAACCTGTACCCTAAAACGTCCCCGTCCCCTAACCCTAAACCTAACCCTAAAGCTAAACCTAACCCTTACCCGAAGCCTTACCCTAACCCGTCCCCTAATCCTAACCTGTACGCTAACACTAACCCGTACCCTAACACGTACCCTCACCTTAAAACATTGTCGTACCCTAACCTGTCCCCTAAACCGACCCCGTCCCCTAACCCTAACCCTAACCCTAACCCTAACCCTTATCCGAAGCCTTACCCTAACCCATCCCCTGATCCTAATCCGTACGCTACCACTAACCCATACCCTAACACGTACGCACACCCTAAACCGTTGTCGTACCCTAACCTGTCCCCTAAACCGTCCCCGACCCCTAACACTAACCCTAACCCTAACCCTAAACCTAACCCTTACCAGAAGCCTTACTCTAAACTTTCCCCTAATCCTAACCCGTACGCTAACACTAACCCATACCCTAACACGTACGCTCACACTAAACCGTTGGTATACCCTAACCTGTCCCCTAAACCGTCCCCTTCCCCTAACCCTAACCCTAACCCTAACCTTAATCCATACTCGAAGCCTTACCCTAACCCGTAACTTAATCCTAACCCGTACGCTAACACAAACCCGTACCCCAACACGTACGCTCACCCTAAATCGTTGTCGTACCCTAACCTGTCCTCTAAACCGTCCCCATCCCCTAAACCTAACCCTAACCCTAACCCTAACCCTAACACTTACCCGAAGCCTTACACTAACCCGTCCCGTAATCCTAACCCGTACGCTAACACTAACCCGTACCCTAACACGTACGCTCACCCTAAACAGTTGTCCTACCGTAACCTGTCCCCTAAACCTTCCCCGTGCCCTAACGTTAACCCTAACCGTAACCCTAAACCTAACCCTTACCCGAAGCCTTACCCCAACCCGTCCCCTAATCCTAACACGTACGCTAACACTAACCCGTACCCTAACACATACGCTCACCCTAAATCGTTGTCGTACCCTAACCTGTCCCCTAAAACGTCCCTGTCCCCTAAACCTAAACCTAACCCTAACCTAAACCTAAACCTTTCCCGAAGGCTTACCCTAACCCATCCCCTAATCCTAAACCGTACACTAACACTAAACCATACCCTAACACGTACGCTCACCCTAAACCATAGTCGTACCCTAACCTGTCCCCTAAACCGTCCCCGTCCCCGTCCCCTAACCCTAACCCTAACCCTAACCCTAACTCTTACCCGAAGCCTTACCCTAACCCGTCCCGTAATCCTAACCCGTACGCTAACACTAACCCGTACTGTAATACGTACACTCACCCTAAACCGTTCTTGTACCCTAACCTGTCCCCTAAACCGTCCCCGTCCCCTAACCCTAACCCGAAGTCTTACCCTAATCCGTCCCCTAATCCTAACCCGTACGCTAACACTAACACGTACCCTAACACGTACGCTCAACCTAAACCGTTGTCGTACCGTCACCTGTCCCCTAAACCGTCCCCATTCCCTAACCCTAACCCTAAACCTAACCCTTACCCAAAGCCTTACCCTAACCCGACCCCTAATCCTAACCCGTACGCTAACACTAACCTGTACCTAACATGTACGCTCACCCTAAACCGTTGTCGTACCCTAACCTGTCCCCTAAACCGACCCAGACCCCTAACCCAAACCCTAACCCTAACCCTAACCCTTACCCGAAGCCTTAAACTAACCCGTCCCCTAATCCTAAACCGTACGCTAACACTGACCCGTACCCTAACACGTACGCTCACCCTAAACCGTTGTTGTACCTTAACCTCTCCCCTAAACGGTCCCCGTCCCCTAACCCTAACCCTAACCCTAACCCTAACCCTTACCCGAAGCCTTACCCTAACCCGTCCCCTAATCCTAACACGTACGCTAACACTAACCCGTACCCTGACACGTACACTCACCTTAAAACGTTGTGGTACCCTAACCTGTCCCCTAAACCCACCCCGTCCCCTAACCCTAACCCTAACCCTAACCCTAACCCTAACCCTTACCCGAAGCCTTACCCTAACCCGTCCCCGGATCCTAAACCGTACTCTACTACTAACCCGTACCCTAACACGTACGCACACCCTAAACGGTTGTCGTACCCTAACCTGTCCCCTAAACCGTCCCCGACCCCTAACACTAACCCTAACCCTAACCCTAACCCTAACCCTTACCCGAAGCCTTACCCTAACCCGTCCCCTAATCCTAACCCGTATCCTAACACTACCCCGTACCCTAACACGTACGCTCACCATAAACCGTTGTCGTACCCTAACATGTCCCCTAAACCGTCCCCGTCCCCTAACCCTAATCCTAACCCTAACCCTAACCCTAACCCTTACCCGAAGCCTTACCCTAACCTGTCCCCAATCCTAACCCGTATGCTAACACTAACCCGTACCCTAACACGTACGCTCACCCTAAACCGTTTTCGTACCATAACCTGTCCCCTAAACCGTCCCCGTCCCCGTCCCCTAACCCTAACCCTAACCCTAACCCTTACCCGAAGCCTTACACTAAACCGTACCCTAATCCTAACACGTACCCTAACACTAACCGGTACCCTAACACGTACGCTCACCCTAAACCGTTGTTGTACCCTAACATGTCCCCTAAAATGTCCTCGTCCCGTAACCCTAACCCTAACCCTAACCCTAAACCTTACCCGAAGCCTTACACTAACCCGTCCCATAATAGTAACCCGTACGCTAACACTAACCCATACCCTAACACGTATGCTCACCCTAAACAGTTGTCGTACCCTAACCTGTCCCCTAAACTGTCTCCGTCCCCTAACCCTAACCCTAACCCTAACCCTAACCCTAACCCTAACCCTTACCCGAAGCCTTACCCTAACCCGTCCCCTAATCCTAAACCGTACGCTAACACTAACCCGTACCCTAACACGTATGCTCACCCTAAACAGTTGTCATACCCTAAACTGTCCCCTAACCGTCCCGGTCCCCTAACCCTAACCCTAACCCTTACCCTAAACCTAACGCTTACCCGAAGCCTTACACTAACCCGTCCCCTAATTCTAACCCGTACGCTAACACTAATCCGGACCCTATCAGGTACGCTCACCCTAAACCGTTGTCGAACCCTAACCTGTCCCCTAAACCGTCCCCGTCCCCGTCTCCTAAACCTAACCCTAACCCTAACCCTAACCCTTACCCGAAGACTTACCCTAACCCGTCCCCAATCCTAACACGTACGCTATCACTACCCGTACCCTAACACGTACGCTCACCCTAAACCGTTTTCGTACCATAACCTGTCCCCTAAACCGTCCCCGTCCCCGTCCCCTAACCCTAACCCTAACCCTAACCCTTGCCCGAAGCCTTACCCTAACCCATCCCCTAATCCTAACCCGTACGCTACCACTAACCCGTACCCTAACACGCACGCTCACACTAAACTCTTGTCCTACCCTAACCTGTCCCCTAAACCTTCCCCGTCCCCTAACCTTAACCCTAACCGTAACCCTAAACCTAACCCTTACCCGAAGCCTTAACCTAACCCGTCCCCTAATCCTAACACGTACGCTAACACTAACCCGTACCCTAACACATACGCTCACCCTAAATCGTTGTCGTACCCTAACCTGTCCCCTAAAACGTCCCTGTCCCCAAAACCTAACCCTTACCCTAACCTAAACCTAACCCTTTCCCGAAGGCTTACACTAACCCATCCCCTAATCCTAAACCGTACACTAACACTAAACCGTACCCTAACACGTACGCTCACCCTAAACCATAGTCGTACACTAACCTGTCCCCTAAACCGTCCCCATCCCCGTCCCCTAACCCTAACCCTAACCCTAACCCTAACCCTTACCCGAAGCCTTACCCTAACCCGTCCCGTAATCCTAATCCGTACGCTAACACTAACCCGTACCGTAATACGTACACTCACCCTAAACCGTTGTTGTACCCTAACCTGTCCCCTAAACCGTCCCCGTAACCTAACCCTAACCATAACCCTAACCCTAACCCTAACCCTTACCCGAAGCCTTACCCTAACCCGTCCCCTAATGCTAACCAGTACCCTAACACTAACCCGTACGCTAACACGTACACTCACCCTAAACCATTGTCGTACCCTAACATGTCCCCTAAACCATCCCCGTCCCCTAACCCTAACCCTAACCCTAACCCTAACCCTAACCCTTACCCGAAGTCTTACCCTAATCCGTCCCCTAATCCTAACCCGTACGCTAACACTAACAAGTACCCTAACACGTACGCTCACCCTAAACCGTTGTCGTACCGTCACCTGTCCCCTAAACCGTCCCCATCCCCTAACCCTAACCCTAACCCTAACCCTAACCCTTACCCGAAGCCTTACCCTAACCCGACCCCTAATCCTAACCCGTACGCTAACACTAACCCATACCCTAACATGTACGCTCACCCTAAACCGTTGTCGTACCCTAACCTGTCCCCTAAACCGTCCCAGACCCCTAACCCAAACCCTAACCCTAACCCTAACCCTAACCCTTACCCGAAGCCTTAAACTAACCCGTCCCCTAATCCTAAACCGTACGCTAACACTAACCCGTACCCTAACACGTACGCTCACCCTAAACCGTTGTTGTACCCTAACCTCTCCCCTAAACGGTCCTCGTACCCTAACCCTAACCCTAACCCTAACCCTAAACCTTACCCGAAGCCTTACCCTAACCCGTCCCCTAATCCTAACCCGTACGCTAACACTAACCCGTACCCTAACATGTATGCTCACTCTAAACAGTTGTCGTACACTAACCTGTCCCGTAAACCGTCCCGGTCCCCTAACCCTAACCCTAACCCTAACCCTAAACCTAACACTTACCCGAATACTTACCCTAACCCGTCCCCTAATCCTAAACTGTACGCTAACTCTAACCCGTACCCTAACAGGTACGCTCACCCTAAACCGTTGTCGTACCCTAACCTGTACCCTAAAACGTCCCCGTCCCCTAACCCTAACCCTAACCCTAAAGCTAAACATAACCCTTACCCGAAGCCTTAACCTAACCCGTCCCCTAATCCTAACCCGTACGCTAACACTAACCCGTACCCTAACACGTACGCTCAACTTAAAACGTTGTCGTACCCTAACCTGTCCCCTAAACCGACCCCGTCCCCTAACCCTAACCCTAACCCTAACCCTGAACCTTATCCGAAGCCTTACCCTAACCCGTCCCCTGATCCTAAACCGTACGCTACCACTAACGCGTACCCTAACACGTACGCACACCCTAAACCGTTGTCGTACCCTAACCTGTCCCCTAAACCGTCCCCGACCCCTAACACTAACCCTAACCCTAACCCTAACCCTAACCCTTACCCGAAGCCTTACACTAAACCGTCCCCTAATCCTAACCCGTACGCTAACACTAACCCATACCCTAACACGTACGCTCACACTAAACCGTTGGTACACCCTAACCTGTCCCCTAAACCGTCCCCTTCCCCTAACCCTAACCCTAACCCTAACCTTAATCCATACTCGAAGCCTTACCCTAACCCGTATCTTAATCCTAACCTGTAGGCTAACACTAAACCGTACCCCAACATGTACGCTCACCCTAAATCGTTGTCGTACCCTAACCTGTCCCCTAAACCGTCCCCATCCCCTAACCCTAACCCTAACCCTAACCCTAACACTAACACTTACCCGAAGCCTTACACTAACCCGTCCCGTAATCCTAACCCGTACGCTAACACTAACCCATACCCTAACACGTACGCTCACCCTAAACCGTTGTTATATTCTAACCTGTCCCCTAAACAGTCCCCGTCTCCTAACCCTAACCCTAACCCTATCCCTAACCCTAACCCTTACCCGAAGCCTTAACCTAACCCGTCCCCTAATCCTAACCCGTATGCTAACACTAACCCGTACCCTAACACGTACACTCACCCTAAACCGTTGTCGTACCCTAACCTGTCCGCTAAACCTTCCCCATCCCCTAACCCTAACCCTAACCCTAACCCTAAACCTAATCCTTACCCGAAGCCTTACCCTAACCCGTACCCTTATCCTAATCAGTACGCTAACACTAACCCGTACCCTAACACTTATGCTCACCCTAAACCGTTGTTGTACCCTAACTTGTCCCCTAAACCGTCCCCGTCCCCTAACCCTAACCCTAACCGTAACCCTAACCGTAACCCTTATCCGAAGTCTTACCCTAATCCGTCCCCTAATCCTAACCCGTACGCTAAAACTAACACGTACCCTAACACGTACGCTCACCCTAAACCGTTGTCGTACCGTCACCTGTCCCCTAAACCGTCCCCATCCCCTAACCCTAACCCTAACCCTAACCCTAACCCTTACCCGAAGCCTTACCCTAACCCGACCCCTAATCCTAATCCGTACGCTAACACTAACCCGTACCCTAACATGTACGCTCACCCTAAAACGTTGTCGTACCCTAACCTGTCCCCTAAACCGTCCCAGACACCTAACCCAAACCCTAACCCTAACCCTAACCCTAACCCTTACCCGAAGCCTTAAACTAACCCATCCCCTAATCCTAAACCGTACGCTAACACTAACCCGTACCCTAAGACGTACGCTCACACTAAACCGTTGTTGTACCCTAACCTCTCCCCTAAACGGTCCCCGTCCCCTAACCCTAACCCTAACCCTAACCCTAACCCTTACCCGAAGCCTTACCCTAACCCGTCCCCTAATCCTAACCCGTACGCTAACACTAACCCGTACCCTAACATGTACGCTCACCCTAAACAGTTGTCGTACACTAACCTCTCCCCTAAACGGTCCCCGTCCCCTAACCCTAACCCTAACCCTAACCCTAACACTTATCCGAAGCCTTACCCTAACCCGTTCCCTTATCCTAAACCGTACGCTACCACTAACCCGTACCCTAACACGTACGCACACCCTAAACCGTTGTCGTACCCTAACCTGTCCCCTAAACCGTCCCCGACCCCTAACACTAACCCTAACCCTAACCCTAACCCTAACCGTTACCCGAAGCCTTACCCTAAACCGTCCCCTAATCCTAACCCGTACGCTAACACTAACCCATACCCTAACACGTACGCTCACACTAAACCGTTGGTATACCCTAACCTGTCCCCTAAACCGTCCCCTTCCCCTAACCCTAACCCTAACCCTAAACTTAATCCATACTTGAAGCCTTACCCTAACCCGTACCTTAATCCTAACCCGTACGCTAACACTAACCCGTACCCCAACACGTACGCTCACCCTAAATTGTTGTCGTACCCTATCCTGTCCCCTAAACCGTCCCCGTCCCCGTCCCGTAACCCTAACCCTAACCCTAACCCTAACCCTTACCCGAAGCCTTACCCTAACCCGTCCCCTAATCCTAACCCGTACGCTACCACTAACCCATACACTAACACGTACGCTCACCCTAAACCGTTGTCCTACCCTAACCTGTCCCCTAAACCTTCCCCGTCCCCTAACCTTAACCCTAACCGTAACTGTAAACCTAACCCTTACCCGAAGCCTTACACTAACCCGTCCCCTAATCCTAACACGTACGCTAACACTAACCCGTACTCTAACATATACGCTCACCCTAAATCGTTGTCGTACACTAACCTGTCCCCTAAAACGTCCCCGTCCCCTAAACCTAACCATAACACTAACCTAAACCTAAAACTTTCCCGAAGGCTTACCCTAACCCATCCCCTAATCCTAATCCGTACACTAACACTAACCCATACCTTAACACGTACGTTCACCCTAAAACGTAGTCATACGCTAACCTGTCCCCTAAACCGTCCCCGTCCCCGTCCCCGTCCCCTAACCCTAACCCTAACCCTAACCCTTACCCGAAGCCTTACCCTAACCCGTCTCGTAATCCTAACCCGTACGCTAACACTAACCCGTACGGTAATACGTACACTGACCCTAAACCGTTGTTGTACCCTAACCTGTTCCCTAAACCGTCCCCATAACCTAACCCTAACCCTAACCCTAACCGTAACCCTAACCCTTACACGAAGCCTTACCCTAAACCGTCCCCTAATGCTAACCAGTACCCTAACACTAACCCGTACGCTAACACGTACGCTCACCCTAAACCATTGTCGTACCCTAACCTGTACCCTAAACCGTCCCCGTCCCCTAACCCTAAACCTAACCCTAACCCTAACCCTAACACTTACCCGAAGCCTTACCCTAACCCGTCCCCTAATCCTAACCCGTACGCTAACACTAAATCGTACCCTAACACGTACGCTCACCCTAAACCGTTGTCGTACCCTAACCTGTCTCCTAAACCGTCCCCGTCCCCTAACCCTAACCCTAACCCTAACTCTTACCCGAAGCCTTACCTTAAACTGTCCCCTAATCCTAAACCGTACGCTAACACTAACACATACCCTAACATGTACGCTCATCCTAAACCGTTGTCATATCCTAACCTGTCCCCTAAACCGTCCCCTAACCCTAACCCTAACCCTAAGCCTAACCCTAAGACTAACCCTTACCCAGAGCCTTACACTAACCCGTCCCCTAATCCTAAACCGTACGCTAACACTAACCCGTACCCTAACACGTACGCTCACCCTAAACCGTTGTCGTACCGTCACCTGTCCCCTAAACCGTCCCCATCCCCTAACCCTAACCCTAACACTAACCCAGCCCTAACCCTTACGCAAAGCCTTACCCTAACCCGTCCCATAATCCTAACCCGTACGCTAACACTAACCCGTACCCTAAAACGTACGCTCACCTTCAATCGTTGTCGTACCCTAACCTGTCCCCTAAACCAACCCCGTCCCCTAACCCTAACCCTAACCCTAACCCTCACCCTAAACCTTACCCAAAGCCTTACCCTAACCCATCCCCTAATCCTAACCCGTACGCTTCCACGAACCCGTACCCTAAAACGTACGCACACCCTAAACCGATGTCGTACCCTAACCTGACCCCTAAACCGTCCCTGACCCCTAACCCTAACCCTAACCCTAACCCTAACCCTAACCCTTACCCGAAGCCGTACACTAACCCGTCCCCTAATCCTAACCCTTATGCTAACACTAAATCGTACCCTAACACGTACGCTCACCCTAAACCGTTCTCGTACCCTAACCTGTCCCCTAAACCGTCCCCTTCCCCTAACCCTAACCATAACCCTAACCCTAACCCTTACCCGAAGCCTTACCCTAACCCGTCCCCTAATCGTAACCCGTACGCTAACACTAACACGTACCCTAACACGTACGCTCACCATAAACCGTTGTCGTACACTAACCTGTCCCCTAAACCGTCCCCGTCCCCATCCCCTGACCCTAACCCTAACCCTAACCCTTACCCGAAGCCTTACCCTAACCCGTCCCCTAATCCTAACCCGTACGCTAACACTAACCCTTTCCCTAACATGTACGCTCAACCTAAATCGTTGTCGTACCCTAACCTGTCCCCTAAACCGTCCCCGTCCCCTAACCCTAACCCTAACACTAACCCTTACCCGAAGCCTTACCCTAACCCGTCCCCTAATCCTAACCCGTACGCTAACACTGACCCGTACCCTAACACGTACGCTCACCATAAACCATTGTCGTACCCTAACCTGTCCCCTAAACCGTCCCCGTCCCCTAAACCTAACCCTAACCCTAACCCTAAACCTAACCCTTACCCGAAGCCTTACCCTAACACGTCCCCTAATCCTAACCCGTACGCTAACACTAAACAGTACCCTAAAAGATACGCACACCCTAAACCGTTGTCGTACCCTATCCTGTCCCCTGAACCGTCCCCGTCCCCGTCCCGTAACCCTAACCCTAACCCTAACCCTAACCCTTACCCGAAGCCTTACCCTAACCCGTCCCTTAATTCTAACCCGTACGCTACCACTAACCCATACCCTAACACGTACGCTCACCCTAAACCATGGTCATACCCTAACCTGTACCCTAAACCGTCCCCGTCCCCTAACCCTAACCCTAACCCTAACCCTAACCCTAACCCTTACCGGAAGCCTTACGCTAACCCGTCCCGTAATCCTAACCCGTACGCTAACACTAAATCGTACCCTAACACGTACGCTCACCCTAAACCGTTGTCGTACCCTAACCTGTCCCCTAAACCGTCCCCGTCCCCGTCCCCTAACCCTAACCCTAACTATTACCCGAAGCCTTACCTTAAACTGTCCCCTAATCCTAAACCGTACGCTAACACTAACACATACACTAACATGTACGCTCACCCTAAACCGTTGTCGTACCCTAACCTGTCCCCTAAACCGTCCCCTAACCCTAACCCTAACCCTAAGCCTAACCCTAACACTAACCCTTACCCAGAGCCTTACACTAACCCGTCCCCTAATCCTAAACCGTACGCTAACACTAACCCGTACCCTAACACGTACGCTCACCCTAAACCGTTGTCGTACCGTCACCTGTCCCCTAAACCGTCCCCGTCCCCTTACCCTAACCCTAACACTAACCCAGCCCTAACCCTTACGCAAAGCCTTACCCTAACCCGTCCCATAATCCTAACCCGTACGCTAACACTAACCCGTACCCTAAAACGTACGCTCACCTTCAAACGTTGTCGTACCATAACCTGTCCCCTAAACCAACCCCGTCCCCTAACCCTAACCCTAACCCTAACCCTCACCCTAACCCTTACCCGAAGCCTTACCCTAACCCGTCCCCTAATCCTAACCCGTACGCTAACACTAAGCCGTTCCCTAACACGTACGCTCACCCTAAATAGTTGTCGTACCCTAACCTGTCCCCTAAACCGTCCCCGTCCCCTAACCCTAACCCTAACACTAACCCTTACCCGAAGCCTTACACTAACCCGTCCCATAATCCTAACCCGTACGCTAACACTAACCCGTACCCTAACACGTACGCTCACCATAAACCGTTGTCGTACCCTAACCTGTCCCCTAAACCGTCCCCGTCCCCTAAACCTAACCCTAACCCTAACCCTAAACCTAACCCTTACCCGAAGCCTTACCCTAACACGTCCCCTAATCCTAACCCGTACGCTAACACTAAACCGTACCCTAAAAGATACGCACACCCTAAACCGTTGTCGTACCCTATCCTGTCCCCTAAACCGTCCCCGTCCCCGTCCCGTAACCCTAACCCTAACCCTAACCCTTACCCGAAGCCTTACCCTAACCCGTCCCTTAATCCTAACCCGTACGCTACCACTAACCCATAACCTAACACGTACGCTCACCCTAAACCGTTGTCCTACCCTAACCTGTCCCCTAAACCTTCCCCGTCCCCTAACCTTAACCCTAACAGTAACCCTAAACCTAACCCTTACCCGAAGCCTTACCCTAACCCGTCCCCTAATCCTAACACGTACGCTAACACTAACCCGTACCCTAACATATACGCTCACCCTAAATCGTTGTCGTACCCTAACCTGTCCCCTAAAACGTCCCCGTCCCCTAAACCTAACCCTAACCCTAACCTAAACCTCAAACTTTCCCGAAGGCTTACCCTAACCCATCCCCTAATCCTAAACCGTACACTAACACTAACCCGTACCCTAACACGTACGCTCACCCTAAACCGTTGTCGTACCCTAACCTGTCCCCTAAACCGTCCCCTAACCCTAACCCTAACCCTAAGCCTAGCCCTAACACTAACGCTTACCCAGAGCCTTACACTAACCCGTCCCCTAATCCTAAACCGTACGATAACACTAACCCGTACCCTAACACGTACGCTCACCCTAAACCGTTGTCGTACACTAACCTTTTCCCTAAACCGTCCCCGTCCCCTAACCCTAACCCTAACACTAACTAACCCAGCCCTAACCCTTACGCAAAGCCTTACCCTAACCCGTCCCATAATCCTAACCCGTACGCTAACACTAACCCGTACCCTAAAACGTACGCTCACCTTCAAACATTGTCGTACCCTAACCTGTCCCCTAATCCGACCCCGTCCCCTAACCCTAACCCTAACCCTAACCCTCACCCTAACCCTTACCCGAAGCCTTACCCTAACCCATCCCCTAATCCTAACCCGTACGCTTCCACGAACCCGTACCCTAAAACGTACGCACACCCTAAACCGTTGTCGTACCCTAACCTGACCCCTAAACCGTCCCTGACCCCTAACCCTAACCCTAACCCTAACCCTAACCCTTACCCAAAGCCTTACCCTAACCCTTCCCCTAATCCTAACCCTTATGCTAACACTAACCCGTACCCTAACACGTACGCTCACCCTAAACCGTTCTCGTACCCTAACCTGTCCCCTAAACCGTCCCCGTCCCCTAACCCTAACCTTAACCCTAACCCTAACCCTTACCCGAAGCCTTACAATAACCCGTCCCCTAATCGTAACCCGTACGCTAACACTAACACGTACCCTAACATGTACGCTCACCCTAAACCGTTATCGTACACTAACCTGTCCCCTAAACCGTCCCCGTCCCCATCCCCTAACCCTAACCCTAACCCTAACCCTTACCCGAAGCCCTTCCCTAACCCGTCCCCTAATCCTAACCCGTACGCTGACACTAACCCTTACCCTAACACTTACGCTCACCCTAAAACGTTGTCTTACCCTAACCGTCCCCTAACCCTAACCCTAACACTAACCCTTACCGGAAGCCTTACCCTAACCCGTCCCCTAATCCTAACCCGTACGCTAACACTAACCCGTACCCTAACACGTACGCTCACCCTAAACCGTTATCATACACTAACCTGTCCCCTAAACCGTCCCCGTCCCCATCCCCTAACCCTAACCCTAGCCCTAACCCTTACCCGAAGCCTTACCCTAACACGTTCCCTAATCCTAACCCGTACGCTAACACTAAACCGTACCCTAACAGATACGCACACCCTAAACCGTTGTCGTACCCTAACCTGTCCCCTAAACCGTCCCCGTCCCCGTCCCCTAACCCTAACCCTAACCCTAACCCTAACCCTTACCCGAAGCCTTACC
Source organism: Phocoena phocoena (assembly GCF_963924675.1). NCBI lineage: Eukaryota > Metazoa > Chordata > Mammalia > Artiodactyla > Phocoenidae > Phocoena > Phocoena phocoena. Next base: position 31,532 of record NC_089224.1, read on the forward strand.
CTAACGCGTCACCTAATCCTAACCCATACGCTAACACTAACCCGTACCCTAACACGTACGCTCACCCTAAACGGTTGTCGTACACTAACCTGTCCCCTAAACCGTCACCGTCCCCTAACCCTAACCCTAACCCTAACCCTAACCCTAACCCTAACCCGAACCCTTACCCGAAGCCTTACCCTAAACCGTCCCATAATCCAAACCCGTACGCTAATACTAACCCGTACCCTAACACGTACACTCACCCTAAACTTTTGTCGTACCCTAACCTGTCCCCTAAACCGTCCCCGTCCCATTACCCTAACACTAACCCTAACCCTAACACTTACCCGAAGCCTTACACTAACCCGTCCCTTAATCCTAACCCGTACGCTAACACTAACCCGTACCCTAACACGTACGCTCACCGTAAACCGTTGTCATACCCTAAACTCTCCCCTAAACCTTCCCCGTCCCCGAACCCTAACCCTAACCCTAAACCTAACCCTAACCCTTACCCGAAGCCTTATGCTAACCCGTCCCCTAATCCTAACCCGTACGCTAACAGTAACCCATACCATAACACGTACGCTCACCCTAAACCATTGTCATACACTAACCTGTCTCCTAAACCTTCCCTGTCCCCTAACCCTAACCCTAACCCTAACCCTAACACTTACCCGAAGACTTACACTAACCCATCCCCTAATCCTAACCCGTACGCTAACACTAACCCATACCCTAACACGTACGCTCAACCTAAACCGTTGTCGTACCCTAACCTCTCCCCTAAACCGTCCCCGTCCCCTAACCCTAACCCTAACCCTAAACCTAAACCTTACCCGAAGCCTTACCCTAACCCGTCCCCTAATCCTTACCCGAACGCTAACACTAATCCATTCCATAACACGTACGCGCACCCAAAACCGTTTTCATACCCTAACCTGTTCCCTAAACCGTCCCCGTCCCTTAACCCTAACCCTAACCCTAACCCTAACCCTTACCCGAAGCATTACCCTAACCCGTCCACTAATCTTAACCCGTATGCTAACTCTAACCCGTACCCTAACACGTACGCTCACCCTAAACAGTTGTCGTACCCTAACCTGTCCTCTAAACCGTCCCCGTTCCCTAACCCTAACACTAACCCTAACCCTTACCCGAAGCCTTACCCTAACCCGCCCCTAATCCTAACCTGTACGTTAACACTAACCCGTACCGTAACACGTTCACTCACCCTAAACCTTTGTCGTACCCTAACCTGTCCCCTAAACCGTCCCCATTCCCTAACCCTAACCCTAACCCTAACCCTAACCCTTACCCGAAGCCTTACCTTAACCCGTCCCCTAATCCTAACCCAAACGATAACACTAAAACGTACCCTAACACGTACGCTCACCCTAAACCGTTGTCGTACCCTAATCTGTCCCCTAAACCGTCACCGACCCCTCACCCTAACCCTAACCCGAACCCTTACCCAAAGCCTTACCCTAAACCGTCCCCTAATCCTAAACTGTCCGCTAACACTAACCCATACCCTAACACGTACGCTCACCCTAAACCTTTGTCGTACCCTAACCTGTCCCCTAAACCGTCCCCGTCCCCTAACCCTAACCCTAACCCTAACCCTAAGCCTTACCCGAAGCCTTACCCTAACCCGTCCCCTAATCCTAACCCGTACGCTAACACTAACCTGTACCCTAACACCTACGCTCACCCTAAACCGTTGTCGTACCCTAACCTGTCCCTTAAACCGTCCCCGTCGCCTAACCCTAACCCTAACCCTAACCCTAACCCTAACACTTACCCGAAGCCTTACCCTAACCCGTCCCCTAATCCTAACCCGTATGCTAACTCTAACCCGTACCCTAACACGTACGCTCACCCTAAATCGTTGTCGTACACTAACCTGTCCCCTAAACCGTCCCCGTTCCCTAACCCTAACCCTAACCCTAACCTTAACCCTAACGCTTATCCGAAGCCTTACCCTAACCCGTCCCCTAATGCTAACTCGTACGGTAACACTAACCCGTACCCTAACACGTACGCTCACCCTAAACCGTTGTCGTACTCTAACCTGTCACCTAAACCGTCCCCGTCCCCTAACCCTAACCCTAACCCTAACCCTTACCCGAAGCCTTACCCTAACCCGTCCCCTAATCCTAAACCGTACGCTAACAGTAACCCGTAACCTAACACGTACGCTCACCCTAAACCTTTGTCTTACACTGACCTGTCCCCTAAACCGTCACCGTCCCCTAACCCTAACCCTAACCCTAACCCTAACCCTAACCCGAACCCTTACCCGAAGCCTTACGCTAAACCGTCCCCTAATCCAAACCCATACGCTAACACTAACCCGTACCCTAACACGTACACTCACCCTAAACTTTTGTCGTACCCTAACCTGTCCCCTAAACCTTCCCCGTCTCCTAACCCTAACCCTAACCCTAAGCCTAACCCTTACCCGAAGCCTTACCCGAAGCCTTACCCTAATCCGTTCCCTAATCCTAACCCGTACGCTAACACTAACCCGTAGCCTAACACGTACGCTCACCATAAACCGTTGTCGTACCATAACCTGTCCCCTAAACCGTCCCCGTCCCCTAACCCTAACCCTAACCCTAACCCTAACCCTAACCCTAAACCTTACCCGAAGCCTTACCCTAACCGGTCCCTTAATCCTAACCCGTACGCTACCACTAACCCATAACCTAACACGTACGCTCACCCTAAACCGTTGTCCTACCCTAACCTGTCCCCTAAACCTTCCCCGTCCCCTAACCTTAACCCTAACAGTAACCCTAAACCTAACCCTTACCCGAAGCCTTACCCTAACCCGTCCCCTAATCCTAACACGTACGCTAACACTAACCCGTACCCTAACATATACGCTCACCCTAAATCGTTGTCGTACCCTAACCTGTCCCCTAAAACGTCCCCGTCCCCTAAACCTAACCCTAACCCTAACCTAAACCTAAAACTTTCCCGAAGGCTTACCCTAACCCATCCCCTAATCCTAAACCGTACACTAACACTAACCCGTACCCTAACACGTACGCTCACCCTAAACCGTTGTCGTACCCTAACCTGTCCCCTAAACCGTCCCCTAACCCTAACCCTAACCCTAAGCCTAACCCTAACACTAACGCTTACCCAGAGCCTTACACTAACCCGTCCCCTAATCCTAAACCGTACGATAACACTAACCCGTACCCTAACACGTACGCTCACCCTAAACCGTTGTCGTACACTAACCTTTTCCCTAAACCGTCCCCGTCCCCTAACCCTAACCCTAACACTAACTAACCCAGCCCTAACCCTTACGCAAAGCCTTACCCTAACCCGTCCCATAATCCTAACCCGTACGCTAACACTAACCCGTACCCTAAAACGTACGCTCACCTTCAAACATTGTCGTACCCTAACCTGTCCCCTAATCCGACCCCGTCCCCTAACCCTAACCCTAACCCTAACCCTCACCCTAACTCTTACCCGAAGCCTTACCCTAACCCATCCCCTAATCCTAACCCGTAGGCTTCCACGAACCCGTACCCTAAAACGTACGCACACCCTAAACCGTTGTCGTACCCTAACCTGACCCCTAAACCGTCCCTGACCCCTAACCCTAACCCTAACCCTAACCCTAACCCTTACCCAAAGCCTTACCCTAACCCTTCCCCTAATCCTAACCCTTATGCTAACACTAACCCGTACCCTAACACGTACGCTCACCCTAAACCGTTCTCGTACCCTAACCTGTCCCCTAAACCGTCCCCGTCCCCTAACCCTAACCTTAACCCTAACCCTAACCCTTACCCGAAGCCTTACAATAACCCGTCCCCTAATCGTAACCCGTACGCTAACACTAACACGTACCCTAACATGTACGCTCACCCTAAACCGTTATCGTACACTAACCTGTCCCCTAAACCGTCCCCGTCCCCATCCCCTAACCCTAACCCTAACCCTAACCCTTACCCGAAGCCCTTCCCTAACCCGTCCCCTAATCCTAACCCGTACGCTGACACTAACCCTTACCCTAACACTTACGCTCACCCTAAAACGTTGTCTTACCCTAACCGTCCCCTAACCCTAACCCTAACACTAACCCTTACCGGAAGCCTTACCCTAACCCGTCCCCTAATCCTAACCCGTACGCTAACACTAACCCGTACCCTAACACGTACGCTCACCCTAAACCGTTATCATACACTAACCTGTCCCCTAAACCGTCCCCGTCCCCATCCCCTAACCCTAACCCTAGCCCTAACCCTTACCCGAAGCCTTACCCTAACACGTTCCCTAATCCTAACCCGTACGCTAACACTAAACCGTACCCTAACAGATACGCACACCCTAAACCGTTGTCGTACCCTAACCTGTCCCCTAAACCGTCCCCGTCCCCGTCCCCTAACCCTAACCCTAACCCTAACCCTAACCCTTACCCGAAGCCTTACCCTAACGCGTCACCTAATCCTAACCCATACGCTAACACTAACCCGTACCCTAACACGTACGCTCACCCTAAACGGTTGTCGTACACTAACCTGTCCCCTAAACCGTCACCGTCCCCTAACCCTAACCCTAACCCTAACCCTAACCCTAACCCTAACCCGAACCCTTACCCGAAGCCTTACCCTAAACCGTCCCATAATCCAAACCCGTACGCTAATACTAACCCGTACCCTAACACGTACACTCACCCTAAACTTTTGTCGTACCCTAACCTGTCCCCTAAACCGTCCCCGTCCCATTACCCTAACACTAACCCTAACCCTAACACTTACCCGAAGCCTTACACTAACCCGTCCCTTAATCCTAACCCGTACGCTAACACTAACCCGTACCCTAACACGTACGCTCACCGTAAACCGTTGTCATACCCTAAACTCTCCCCTAAACCTTCCCCGTCCCCGAACCCTAACCCTAACCCTAAACCTAACCCTAACCCTTACCCGAAGCCTTATGCTAACCCGTCCCCTAATCCTAACCCGTACGCTAACAGTAACCCATACCATAACACGTACGCTCACCCTAAACCATTGTCATACACTAACCTGTCTCCTAAACCGTCCCTGTCCCCTAACCCTAACCCTAACCCTAACCCTAACACTTACCCGAAGACTTACACTAACCCATCCCCTAATCCTAACCCGTACGCTAACACTAACCCATACCCTAACACGTACGCTCAACCTAAACCGTTGTCGTACCCTAACCTCTCCCCTAAACCGTCCCCGTCCCCTAACCCTAACCCTAACCCTAAACCTAAACCTTACCCGAAGCCTTACCCTAACCCGTCCCCTAATCCTTACCCGAACGCTAACACTAATCCATTCCATAACACGTACGCGCACCCAAAACCGTTTTCATACCCTAACCTGTTCCCTAAACCGTCCCCGTCCCTTAACCCTAACCCTAACCCTAACCCTAACCCTTACCCGAAGCATTACCCTAACCCGTCCACTAATCTTAACCCGTATGCTAACTCTAACCCGTACCCTAACACGTACGCTCACCCTAAACAGTTGTCGTACCCTAACCTGTCCTCTAAACCGTCCCCGTTCCCTAACCCTAACCCTAACCCTAACCCTTACCCGAAGCCTTACCCTAACCCGTCCCTAATCCTAACCTGTACGTTAACACTAACCCGTACCGTAACACGTTCACTCACCCTAAACCTTTGTCGTACCCTAACCTGTCCCCTAAACCGTCCCCATTCCCTAACCCTAACCCTAACCCTAACCCTAACCCTTACCCGAAGCCTTACCTTAACCCGTCCCCTAATCCTAACCCAAACGATAACACTAAAACGTACCCTAACACGTACGCTCACCCTAAACCGTTGTCGTACCCTAATCTGTCCCCTAAACCGTCACCGACCCCTCACCCTAACCCTAACCCTAACCCTAACCCGAACACTTACCCGAAGCCTTACACTAAACCGTCCCCTAATCCTAAACTGTCCGCTAACACTAACCCATACCCTAACACGTACGCTCACCCTAAACCTTTGTCGTACCCTAACCTGTCCCCTAAACCGTCCCCGTCCCCTAACCCTAACCCTAACCCTAACCCTAAGCCTTACCCGAAGCCTTACACTAACCCGTCCCCTAATCCTAACCCGTACGCTAACACTAACCTGTACCCTAACACGTACGCTCACCCTAAACCGTTGTCGTACTCTAACCTGTCACCTAAACCGTCCCCGTCCCCTAACCCTAACCCTAACCCTAACCCTTACCCGAAGCCTTACCCTAACCCGTCCCCTAATCCTAAACCGTACGCTAACAGTAACCCGTAACCTAACACGTACGCTCACCCTAAACCTTTGTCTTACACTGACCTGTCCCCTAAACCGTCACCGTCCCCTAACCCTAACCCTAACCCTAACCCTAACCCTAACCCGAACCCTTACCCGAAGCCTTACGCTAAACCGTCCCCTAATCCAAACCCATACGCTAACACTAACCCGTACCCTAACACGTACACTCACCCTAAACTTTTGTCGTACCCTAACCTGTCCCCTAAACCTTCCCCGTCTCCTAACCCTAACCCTAACCCTAAGCCTAACCCTTACCCGAAGCCTTACCCGAAGCCTTAACCTAATCCGTTCCCTAATCCTAACCCGTACGCTAACACTAACCCGTAGCCTAACACGTACGCTCACCATAAACCGTTGTCGTACCATAACCTGTCCCCTAAACCGTCCCCGTCCCCTAACCCTAACCCTAACCCTAACCCTAACCCTAACCCTAAACCTTACCCGAAGCCTTACCCTAAACCGTCCCCTAATCCTAACCCGTACGCTAACACTACACCGTACCCTAACACATACGCACACCCTAAACCGTTGTCATACACTAACCTGTCCCCAAAACCGTCCCCGTCTCCTAACCCTAACCCTAACCCTAACCCTAACCCTAACCCTGACACGAAGCCTTACACTAACACGTCCTCTAATCCTAAACCGTACGCTAACACTAACACGTGACCTAACACGTACGCTCACCCTAAACCGTTATCGTACCCTAACCTGTCCCCTAAACCGTCCCCGTCCCCGTCCCCTAACCCTAACCCTAACCCTAACCCTTACCCGAAGCCTTACCCTAACCCGTCCCCTAATCCTAACCCATACGCTAACACTAACCCGTACCCTAACACGTACGCTCACCCTAAACCATTGTCGTACCCTAACCTGTCCCCTAAATCGTCACCGTCCCCTAAACCTAACCCTAACCCTAACCATAACCCTAACCCGAACCCTTACCCGAAGCCTTACCCTAAACCGTCCCCTAATCCTAAACCATATGCTAACTCTAACCCATAACCTAACACATACGCTCACACTAAAACGTTGTCGTACCCTAACCTGTCCCCTAAACGTCCCCGTTCCCTAACCCTAACCCGAACCGTAACCCTAACCCTTACCCGAAGCCTTACCCTAAACCGTCCCATAATCCTAAACCGTACGCTAACACTAACCCGTACCCTAACACGTACACTCACCCTAAACCGTTGTCGTACCCTAACCTGTCCCCTAAACCGTCCCCGTCCCCTAACCCTAACCCTAACCCTAACCCTAACACTAACACTTACCCGAAGCCTTACCCTAACCCGTCCCCTAATCCTAACTCATACCATAACACTAACCTGTACCCTAACACGTACTCTCACCCTAAACCGTTGTCATACACTAACCTGTCCCCTAAACTGTCCCCGTCCCCTAACCCTAACCCTAACCCTAACCCTAACCCTAAACCTTACCCGAAGCCTTACCCTAACCCGTCCCCTAATCCTAACCCATACGCTAACACTAACCCGTACCCTAACACGTACGCTCACCCTAAACCGTTGTCGTACACTTACTTGTCCCCTAAACCGTCCCCGTCCCCTAACCCTAAACCTAAACCTAACCCTAACCCTAATCCTTACCCGAAGCCTTACCGTAATCGGTCCCCTAATCCTAACCCATACGATAACACTAATCCGTACCCTAACAGGAACGCTCACCCTAAACCGTTGTCGTACCCTAACCTGTCTCCTATACCGTCCCCATCCCCTAACCCTAACCCTAACCCTAACCCTAACCCAAACCCTTACCCGAAGCCTTACCCTAACCCATCCCCTAATCCTAACCCGTACGCTAACACTAAACCGTACCCTAACACGTACGCTCACCCTAAACCGTTGTCATACCCTAACCTGTGCCCTAAACCGTCCGCGTCCCCTAACCCTAACCCTAACCCTAACCCTAACCCTTACCCGAAGCCTTACCCTAACCCATCCCCTAATCCTAACCCGTACGCTAACACTAACCCATAGCCTAACACGTACGCTCACCATAAAACGTTGTCGTACCATAACCTGTCCCCTAAACCGTCCCTGTCCCCTAACCCTAACCCTAACCCTAACCTTAACCCTAACCCTTACCCGAAGCCTTACCCTAACCCGTCCCCTAATCCTAACCCGTACGCTAACACTAACCCGTACCCTAACACGTACGCTCACCCTAAACCATTGTCGTACACTAAACTTTCCCCTAAACCGTCCCCGTCCCCTAACCCTAACCCTAAACCTAACCCTAACCCTAACCCTTACCCGAAGCCTTATCGTAAACTGTCCCCTAATCCTAACCCATACGATAACACTAACCCGTACCCTAACACGTACGCTCACCCTAAACCGTTGTCGTACCCTAACCTGTCCCCTATACCGTCCCCGTCCCCTAACCCTAACCCTAACCCTAACCCTTACCCGAAGCCTTACCCTAACCCGTCCCCTAATCCTAACCCGTACGCTAACACTAACCCATACCCTAACACGTACGCTCACCCTAAACCGTTGTCGTACCCTAACCTGTCCCCTAAACCGTCCCCATCCCCTAACCCTAACCCTAACCCTAACCCTAACCCTTACCCGAAGGCTTACCCTAACCCATCCCCTAATCCTAACCCGTACGCTAACACTAACCCATAGCCTAACACGTACGCTCACCATAAACCGTTGTCGTACCATAACCTGTCCCCTAAACCGTCCCCGTCCCCTAACCCTAACCCTAACCCTAACCCTATCCCTAACCCTAACCCTTACCCGAAGCCTTACACTAAACCGTCCCCTAATCCTAACACGAACGCTAACACTAAACCATACCCTAACACATACGCACACCCTAAACCGTTGTCGTACCCTGACCTGTCCCCTAAACCGTCCCCATCCCCTAACCCTAACCCTAACCCTAACCCTTACCCGAAGCCTTACCCTAACCCGTCCCCTAATCCTAACCCGTACGCTAACACTAACCCGTACCCTAACACGTACGCTCACCCTAAACCGTTGTCGTACCCTAACCTGTCCCCTAAACCGCCCCCATCCCCTAAACCTAACCCTAACCCTAACCCTAACCCTAACCCGAACCCTTACCCGTAGCCTTAAACTAAACCGTCCCCTAATCCTAAACCGTATGCTAACTCTAACCCGTACCCTAACACGTACGCTCACCCTAAACCGTTGTCGTACCCTATCCTGTCCCCTAAACCGTCCCCGTTCCCTAACCCTAACCCTAACCCTAACACTAACCCTAACCCTTACCCGAAGCCTTACCCTAACCCGTACCCTAATCCTGACCTGTACGCTAACACTAACCCGTACCCTAACACGTACGCTCACCCTAAACCGTTGTCGTACCCTATCCTGTCCCCTAAACCGTCCCTGTCCCCTAACCCTAACCCTAACCCTAACCCTAACACTAACCCTAACCCTTACCCGAAGCCTTACCCTAACCCGTACCCTAATCCTGACCTGTACGCTAACACTAACCCGTACCCTAACACGTACGCTCACCATAAACCGTTGTCGTACACTAACCTGTCCCCTAAACCGTCCCCATCACCTAACCCTATCCCTAACCCTAACCCTAGCCCTTACCTGAAGCCTTACCATAACCCGTCCCCTAATCCTAACGCGTACGCTAACAGTAACCTGTACCCTAACACGTACGCTCACCCTAAACCGTTGTCGTACCCTAACCTGTCCCTTAAACCATCCCCGTCGCCTAACCCTAACCCTAACCCTAACCCTATCCCTTACCCGAAGCCTTACCCTAACCCGTCCCCTAATCCTAACCCGTACGCTAACACTAACCCGTACCCTAACACGTACGCTCACCCTAAACCGTTGTCATACACTGACCTGTCCCCTAAACCGTCCCCGTCCCCGTCCCCTAACCCTAACTCAACCCTAACCCTAACCCTTACCCGAAGCCTTACCCTAACACGTCGCCTAATCCTAACCCGTACGCTAACACTAACCCATACCCTAACACGTACGCTCACCCTAAACCGTTGTCGTACCCTAACCTGTCCGCTAAACCGTCCCCGTCCCCTAACCCTAACCCTAACCCTAACCCTAACCCTTACCACAAGCCTTACCGTAACCCATCCCCTAATCCTAACCCATACGATAACACTAACCCGTACCATAACACGTACGCTCACCCTAAACCGTTGTCGTACCCTAACCTGTCCCCTAAACCGTCCCCGTCCCCTAACCCTAACCCTAACCCTAGCCCTAACCCTTACCCGAAGCCTTACCCTAAACCGTCCCCTAATCCTAACCCGAACGCTAACACTAAACCGTACCCTAACACATACGCTCACCCTAAACCGTTGTCGTACCCTAACCTGTCCCCTAAACCGTCCCCATTCCCTAACCCTAACCATAACCCTAACCTTAACCCTAAACCTTACCCGAAGCCTTACCCTAACCCGTCCCCTAATCCTAACTCGTACGCTAACACTAACCCGTACCCTAACACGTACGCTAACCCTAAACCGTTGTCGTATTCTAACCTGTCCCCTAAACCGTCCCCGTCCCCTAACCCTAACCCTAACCCTAACCCTAAGCCTTACCCGAAGCCTTACACTAACCCGTCCCCTAATCCTAACCCTTACGATAACACTAACCCGTACCCTAACACGTACGCTCACCCTAAACCGTTGTCGTACCCTAACCTGTCCCCTAAACCGTCCCCGTCCCCTAACCCTAACCCTAACCCTAACCCTAACCCTTATCCGAAGCCTTACCCTAACCCGTCCCCTAATCCTAAACCGTACGCTAACACTAAACTGTACCCTAACACGTACGCTCACCCTAAACCGTTGTCATACACTGACCTGTCCCCTAAACCGTCCCCGTCCCCGTCCCCTAACCCTAATTCAACCCTAACCCTAACCCTTACCCGAAACCTTACCCTAACCCGTCCCCTAATCCTAACCCATACGCTAACACTAACCCGTACCCTAACACGTACGCTCACCCTAAACCGTGGTCGTACCCTAACCTGTCCCCTAAACCGTCCCCGTCCCCTAACCCTAACCCTAACCCTAACCCTAACCCTTACCTGAAGCCTTACACTTACCCATCCCCTAATCCTAACCCGTACGCTAACACTAACCCGTAGCCTAACACGCACGCTCACCATAAACTGTTGTCGTACTATAACCTGTCCCCTAAACCGTCCCCGTCCCCTAACCCTAACCCTAACCCTAACCCTAAACCTAACCCTTACCTGAGGCCTTGCCCTAACACGTCCTCTAATCCTAAACCGTACGCTAACACTAACACGTAACCTAACACATACGCTCACCCTAAACCGTTGTCGTACCCTAACCTGTCCCCTAAACCGTCCCCATCCCCAACCCTAACCCTAACACTAACCCTAACCCTTACCCGAAGGCTTACCCTAACCCGTCCCCTATTCCTAACCCGTACGCTAACACTAACCCGTACCCTAACACGTAGGCTCACCCAAAAGCGTTGTCGTACCCTAACCTGTCCCCTAAACCGTCACCGTCCCCTAAACCTAACCCTAACCCTAAACCTAACCCTAACCCGAACACTTACCCGAAGCCTTAACCTAAACCGTCCCCTAATCCTAACCCTTATGCTAACTCTAACCGTACCCTAACACGTACGCTCAACCTAAACCGTTGTCGTACCCTAACCTGTCCCCTAAACCGTCCCCGTTCCCTAACCTTAAACCTAACCCTAAACCTAACCCTTACCCGGAGCCTTACCCTAACCCTTACCCTAATCCTAACCCGTACGCTGACACTAACCCGTACCCTAACACGTACGCTCCCCCTAAACCGTTGTCGTACCCTAACCTGTCCCCTAAACCGTCCCTGTCCCCTAACCCTAACCCTAACCCTAACCCTAACCCTAACCCTAACCCTTACCCGAAGCCTTACCCTAACCCGTCCCCTAATCCTAACCCGTACGCTAACACTAACCCGTACCCTAACACGTACGCTCACCCTAAACCGTTGTCGTACAGTAACCTGTCCCCTAAACGGTCCCCGTCCCCTAACCCTAAACCTAAACCTAACCCTAACCCTTACCCGAAGCCTTACCGTAAACCGTCCCCTAATCCTAACCCATACGATAACACTAACCCGTACCCTAACACGTACGCTCACCCTAAACCGTTGTCGTACCCTAACCTGTCCCCTAAACCGTCCCCGTCCCCTAACCCTAACCCTAACCCTAACCCTAACCCTTACCCGAAGCCTTACCGTAACCCGTCCCCTAATCCTAAACCGTATGCTAACACTAACCCGTACCCTAACACGTACGCTCACCCTAAACCGTTGTCGTACACTAACCTGTCCCCTAAACCGTCCCCGTCCCCTAACCCTAACCCTAACCCTAACCCTTATCCGAAGCCTTACCCTAACCCGTCCCCTAATCCTAAACCGTACGCTAACACTAACCCGTACCCTAACACGTACGTTCACCCTAAACCGTTGTCATACACTGACCTGTCCCCTAAACCGTCCCCTAACCCTAATTCAACCCTAACCCTAACCCTTACCCGAAACCTTACCCTAACCCGTCCCCTAATCCTAACCCGTACGCTAACACTAACCCGTACCCTAACACGTACGCTCACCCTAAACCGTTGTCGTACCCTAACCTGTCACCTAAACCGTCCCCGTCCCCTAACCCTAACCCTAACCCTAACCCTAACCCTTACCTGAAGCCTTACCCTTACCCATCCCCTAATCCTAACCCGTACGCTAACACTAACCCGTAGCCTAACACGCACGCTCACCATAAACTGTTGTCGTACCATAACCTGTCCCCTAAACCGTCCCCGTCTACTAACCCTAACCCTAACCCTAACCCTAACCCTAACCCTTACCTGAAGCCTTACACTAACACGTCCTCTAATCCTAACCCGTACGCTAACACTAACCCGTACCCTAAGACGTACGCTCACCCTAAACCGTTGTCGTACACTAACCTGTCCCCTAAACCGTCCCCGTCCCCTAACCCTAACCCTAACCCTAACCCTAACCCTTACCCGAAGCCTTACCCTAACCCGTCCCCTAATCCTAACCCCTACGCTAACACTAGCCCGTACCCTAACACGTACGCTCACCCTAAAGCGTTGTCGTACACTAACCTGTCCCCTAAACCGTCACCGTCCCCTAAACCTAACCCTAATCCTAACCCTAACCCTAACCCGAACCCTTACCAGAAGCCTTAACCTAAACCATCCCCTAATCCTAACCCGTATGCTAACTCTAACCCGTACCCTAACACGTACGCTCACCCTAAACCGTTGTCATACACTAACCTGTCCCCTAAACCGTCCCCGTCCCCTAACCCTAACCCTAAACCTAACCCTAACCCTAAACCTTACCCGAAGCCTTACCGTAAACCGTCCCCTAATCCTAACCCATACGATAACACTAACCCGTACCCTAACACGTACGCTCACCCTAAACCGTTTTCGTACCCTAACCTGTCCCCTAAATCGTCCCCGTCCCCTAACCCTAACCCTAACCCTAACCCTAACCCTAACCCTAACCCTAACCCTTACCCGAAGCCTTACCCTAACCCTTCCCCTAATCCTAACCCATACAATAACACTAACCTGTACCCTAACATGTACGGTCACCCTAAACCGTGGTCATACACTAACCTGTCCCCTAAACTGTCCCCGACCCCTAACCCTAACCCTAACCCTAACCCTAAACCTTACCCGAAGCCTTACCCTAACCCGTCCCCTAAACCTAACCCGTACGCTAACACTAACCCGTACCCTAACACGTACGCTCACCCTAAACCGTTGTCGTACAGTAACCTGTCCCCTAAACGGTCCCCGTCCCCTAACCCTAACCCTAACCCTAACCCTAACCCTTACCCGAAGCCTTACCATAACCCGTCCCCTAATCCTAACCCCTATGCTAACACTAACCAGTACCCTAACACGTACGCTCACCCTAAACCGTTGTCGTACACTAACCTGTCCCCTAAAGCATCCCCGTCCCCTAACCCTAACCCTAACCCTAACCCTAACCCTAACCCTTACCACAAGCCTTACCGTAACCCATCCCCTAATCGTAACCCATACGATAACACTAACCCGTACCCTAACACGTACGCTCACCCTAAACCGTTGCCGTACCCTAACCTGTCCCCTAAACCGTCCCCGTCCCCTAACCCTAACCCTAACCCTAGCCCTAACACTTACCCGAAGCCTTACCCTAACCCGTCCCCTAATCCTAAACCGTACGCTAACACTAAACCTTACCCTAACACATACGCACACCCTAAACCGTTGTCATACACTAACCTGTCCCCTAAACCGTCCCCGACTCCTAGCCCTAACCCTAACCCTAACCCTAACCCTAAACATTACCCGAAGCCTTACTCTAACACGTCCTCTAATCCTAACCCGTACGCTAACACTACCCAGTACCCTAACACGTACGCTCACCCTAAACCGTTGTCGTACCCTAACCTGTCCCCTAAACCGTCCCCGTCCCCTAACCCTAACCCTAACCCTAACCCTAACCCTTACCCGAAGCCTTACCCTAACCCGTCCCCTAATCCTAACCCGTACGCTAACACTAACCCGTACCCTAACACGTACGCTCACCCTAAACCGTTGTCGTACCCTAACCTGTCCCCTAAGCCGTCCCCGTCCCCTAACCCTAACCCTAACCCTAACCCTAACCCGAACCCTTACCCGAAGCCTTAACCTAAACCGTCCCCTAATCCTAACCCGTATGCTAACTCTAACCCGTACCCTAACACGTATGCTCACCCTAAACCGTTGTCGTACCCTAACCTGTCCCCTAAACCGTCCCCGTTCCCTAACCCTAACCCTAACCCTAACCCTAACCCTTACCCGAAGCCTTACCCTAACCCGTCCCCTAATCCTAACCCGTACGCTAAAACTAACCCGTACCCTAACACGTACGCTCACCCTAAACCGTTGTCGTACACTAACCTGTCCCCTAAACCGTCACCGTCCCCTAAACCTAACCCTAACCCTAACCCTAACCCTAACCCGAACCCTTACCCGAAGCCTTACCCTAAACCGTCCCCTAATCCTAACCCGTATGCTAACTCTAACCCGTACCCTAACACGTACGCTCACCCTAAACCGTTGTCGTACACTAACCTGTCCCCTAAACCGTCCCCGTTCCCTAACCCCAACCCTAACCCTAACCCTAACCCTAACCCTTACCCGAAGCCTTACACTAACCCGTCCCCTAATCCTAACCCGTACGCTAACACTAACCCATACCCTAACACGTTCGCTCACCCTAAACCGTTGTCGTAACCTAACCTGTCCCCTAAACCGTCCCCGTCCCCTAAGCCTAACCCTAACCCTAACCCTAACACTAACCCTTACCCGAAGCCTTACCCTAACCCGTCCCCTAATCCTAACCCATACGATAACACTAACCTGTACCCTAACACGTACTCTCACCCTAAACCGTTGTCATACACTAACCTGTCCACTAAACTGTCCCCGTCCCCTAACCCTAACCCTAACACTAACCCTAACCCTAAACCTTACCCGAAGCCTTACCCTAACCCGTTCCGTAATCCTAACTCGTACGCTAACACTAACCCGTACCCTAACACGTACGCTCACCCTAAACCGTTGTCGTATTCTAACCTGTCCCTTAAACCGTCCCCGTACCCTAACCCTAACCCTAACCCTAACCCTAACCCTAACCCTAACCCTAACCCTAACCCTAACCCTAACCCTTACCCGAAGCCTTACCCTAACCCGTCCCCTAATCCTAACCCGTACGCTAACACTAACCCGTACCCTAACACGTACGCTCACCCTAAACCGTTTTCATACACTGACCTGTCCCCTAAACCGTCCCCGTCAACGTCCCCTAACCCTAACTCAACCCTAACCCTAACCCTTACCCGAAGCCTTACCCTAACCCGTCCCCTAATCCTAACCCGTACGCTAACACTAACCCGTACCCTAAAACGTACGCTCACCCTAAACCGTTGTCGTGCCCTAACCTGTCCCCTAAACCGTCCCCGTCCCCTAACCCTAACCCTAACCCTAACCCTAACCCTTACCCGAAGCCTTACCCTAACCCATCCCATAATCCTAACCCGTACGCTAACACTAACCCGTACCCTAACACGTACGCTCACCCTAAACTGTTGTCATACCCTAACCTGTCCCCTAAACCGTCCCCGTCCCATAACCCTAACCCTAACCCTAACCCTAACCCTTACCCGAAGCCTTACCCTAACACGTCCTGTAATCCTAACCCGTACGCTAACACTAACACGTAACCTAACACGTACGCTCACCCTAAACCGTTGTCGTACCCTAACCTGTCCCCTAAACCGTCCCCGTCCCCAACCCTAACCCTAACACTAACCCTAATCCTTACCCGAAGCCTTACACTAACCCGTCCCCTATTCCTAACCCGTACGCTAACACTAACCCGTACACAAACACGTAGGCTCACACAAACCGTTGTCGTACCCTAACCTGTCCCCTAAACCATCACCGTCCCCTAAACCTAACCCTAACCCTAACCCTAACCCTAACCCGAACCCTTACTCGAAACCTTAACCTAAACCATCCCCTAATCCTAAGCCGTATGCTAACTCTAACCCGTACCCTAACAAGTACGCTCACCCTAAACCGTTGTCGTACCCTAACCTGTCCCCTAAACCGTCCCCGTACCCTAAACCTAACCCTAACCCTAACCCGAACCCTTACCCGAAGCTTTAACCTAAACCGTCCCCTAATCCTAACCCGTATGCTAACTCTAAACTGTACCCTAACACGTACGCTCACCCTAAACCGTTGTCGTACCCTAACTTGTCCCCTAAACCATCCCCGTTCCCTATCCCTAACCCTAACCCTAACCCTAACCCTAACCCTAACACTTACCCGAAGCCTTACACTAACCCGTCCCCTAATCCTAACCTGTACGCTAAAACTAACCCGTACCCTAACACGTACGCTCACCCTAAACCGTTGTCGTACCCTAACCTGTCCCCTAAACCGTCCCCGTCCCCTAACCCTAACCCTAACCCTAAACCTAACCCTAACCCTTACCCGAAGCCTTACCCTAACACGTCCTCTAATCCTAACCCGTACGCTAACACTAACACGTAACCTAATACGTACGCTCACCCTAGACCGTTGTCGTACCCTAACCTGTCCCCTAAACCGTCCCCGTCCCCAACCCTAACCCTAACACTAACCCTAATCCTTACCCGAAGCCTTACACTAACCCGTCCCCTATTCCTAACGCGTACGCTAACACTAACCCGTACCCTAACACGTAGGCTCACCCAACACCGTTGTCGTACCCTAACCTGTCCCCTAAACCGTCACCGTCCCCTAAGCCTAACCCTAACCCTAAACCTAACCCTAACCCGAACCCTTACCCGAAGCCTTAACGTAAACAGTCCCCTAATCCTAACCCGTATGCTAACTCTAACCGTACCCTAACACGTACGCTCACCCTAAACCATTGTCGTAACCTAACCTGTCCCCTAAACCGTCCCCGTCCCCGTCCCCTAACCCTAACCCTAACCCTAACCCTTACCCGAAGCCTTACGCTAACCCGTCCCCTAATCCTAACCCGTACGCTAACACTAACCCGTACCCTAACACGTACGCTCACCCTAAACCGTTGTGGTACACTAACCTGTCCCCTAAACCGTCACCGTCCCCTAAACCTAACCCTAACCCTAACCCTAACCCTAACCCGAACACTTACTCGAACCCTTAACCTAAACCGTCCCCTAATCCTAAGCCGTATGCTAACTCTAACCCGTACCCTAACACGTACGCTCACCCTAAACCGTTGTCGTACCCTAACCTGTCCCCTAAACCGTCCCCGTTCCCTAA
Source organism: Phocoena phocoena (assembly GCF_963924675.1). NCBI lineage: Eukaryota > Metazoa > Chordata > Mammalia > Artiodactyla > Phocoenidae > Phocoena > Phocoena phocoena. Next base: position 49,722 of record NC_089224.1, read on the forward strand.
CCCTAACCCTAACCCTAACCCTAACCCTAACCCTTACCCGAAGCCTTACCCTAACCCGTCCCCTAATCCTAACCCGTACGCTAACACTAACCGGTACCCTAACACGTACGCTCACCCTAAACCGTTGTCGTACAGTAACCTGTCCCCTAAACGGTCCCCGTCCCCTAACCCTAAACCTAAACCTAACCCTAACCCTTACCCGAAGCCTTACCGTAAACCGTCCCCTAATCCTAACCCATACGATAACACTAACCCGTACCCTAACACGTACGCTCACCCTAAACCGTTGTCGTACACTAACCTGTCCCCTAAACCGTCCCCGTCCCCTAACCCTAACCCTAACCCTAACCCTAACCCTTACCACAAGCCTTACCGTAACCCATCACCTAATCCTAACCCATACGATAACACTAACCCGTACCATAACACGTACGCTAACCCTAAACCGTTGTCGTACCCTAACGTGTCCCCTAAACCATCCCCGTCCCCTAACCCTAACCCTAACCCTAGCCCTAACCCTTACCCGAAGCCTTACCCTAACCCGTCCCGTAATCCTAACCCGTACGCTAACACTAAACTGTACCCTAACACATACGCACACCCTAAACCGTTGTCATACACTAACCTGTCCCCTAAACCGTCCCCGTCTACTAACCCTAACCCTAACCCTAACCCTAACCCTAACCCTTACCTGAAGCCTTACCCTAACCCGTCCTCTAATCCTAACCCGTACGCTAACACTAACCCGTACCCTAAGACGTACGCTCACCCTAAACCGTTGTCGTACCCTAACCTGTCCCCTAAACCGTCCCCGTCCCCTAACCCTAACCCTAACCCTAACTATAACCCTTACCCGAAGCCTTACCCTAACCCGTCCCCTAATCCTAACCCGTACGCTAACACTAGCCCGTACCCTAACACGTACGCTCACCCTAAACCGTTGTCGTACCCTAACCTGTCCCCAAAACCGTCACCGTCCCCTAAACCTAACCCTAACCCTAACCCTAACCCTAACACTAACCCGAACCCTTACCCGAAGCCTTAACCTAAACCGTCCCCTAATCCTAACCCGTATGCTAAGTCTAACCCGTACCCTAACACGTACGCTCACCCTAAACCGTTGTCGTACACTAACCTGTCCCCTAAACCGTCCCCGTCCCCTAACCCTAACCCTAAACCTAACCCTAACCCTAAACCTTACCCGAAGCCTTACCGTAAACCGTCCCCTAATCCTAACCCATACGATAACACTAACCCGTACCCTAACACGTACGCTCACCCTAAACCGTTTTCGTACCCTAACCTGTCCCCTAAATCGTCCCCGTCCCCTAACCCTAACCCTAACCCTAACCCTAACCCTTACCCGAAGCCTTACCCTAACCCGTCCCCTAATCCTAACCCGTACGCTAACACTAACCCGTACCCTAACACGTACGCTCACCCTAAACCGTTGTCGTACCCTAACCTGTCCCCTAAACCGTCCCCATCCCCTAACCCTAACCCTAACCCTAAGCCTTACCCGAAGCCTTACCCTAACCCATCCCCTAATCCTAACCCGTACGCTAACACTAACCCATAGCCTAACACGTACGCTCACCATAAACCGTTGTCGTACCATGACCTGTCCCCTAAACCGTCCCCGTCCCCTAACCCTAACCCTAACCCTAACCCTAACCCTAACCCTTACCCGAAGCCTTACACTAACCCGTCCCCTATTCCTAACCCGTACGCTAACACTAACCTGTACCCTAACACGTAAGCTCACCCAAAACCGTTGTCGTACCCTAACATGTCCCCTAAACCGTCACCGTCCCCTAAACCTAACCCTAATCCTAAACCTAACCCTAACCCGAACCCTTACCCGAAGCCTTACCCTAAACCGTCCCCTAATCCTAACCCGTGTGCTAACTCTAACCGTACCCTAACACGTACGCTCACCCTAAACCATTGTCGTACCCTAACCTGTCCCCTAAACCGTCCCCGTTCCCTAACCCTAACCCTAACCCTAACACTAACCCTTACCCGAAGCCTTACCCTAACACTTCCCCTAATCCTAACCCGTACGCTGACACTAACCCGTACCCTATCACGTACGCTCACCCTAAACCGTTGTCGTACCCTAACCTGTCCCCTAAACCGTCCCCGTCCCCTAACCCTAACCCTAACCCTAACCCTAACCCTAACCCTAACCCTAACCCTTACCCGAAGCCTTACCCTAACCCTTCCCCTAATCCTAACCCATACGATAACACTAACCTGTACCCTAACACGTACGGTCACCCTAAACCGTGGTCATACACTAACCTGTCCCCTAAACTGTCCCCGACCCCTAACCCTAACCCTAACCCTAACCCTAACCCTAAACCTTACCCGAAGCCTTACCCTAACCCGTCCCCTAAACCTAACCCGTACGCTAACACTAACCCGTACCCTAACACGTACGCTCACCCTAAACCGTTGTCGTACAGTAACCTGTCCCCTAAACGGTCCCCGTCCCCTAACCCTAACCCTAAACCTAACCCTAAGCCTTACCCGAAGCCTTACCGTAAACCGTCCCCTAATCCTAACCCATACGATAACACTAACCCGTACCCTAACACGTACGCTCACCCTAAACCGTTGTCGTACCCTAACCTGTCCCCTAAACCGTCCCCGTCCCCTAACCCTAACCCTTACCCGAAGCCTTACCATAACCCGTCCCCTAATCCTAACCCCTATGCTAACACTAAACCGTACCCTAACACGTACGCTCACCCTAAAGCGTTGTCGTACACTAACCTGTCCCCTAAAGCGTCCCCGTCCCCTAACCCTAACCCTAACCCTAAACCTAACCCTAACCCTTACCACAAGCCTTACCGTAACCCATCCCCTAATCCTAAACCATACGATAACACTAACCCGTACCCTAACACGTACGCTCACCCTAAACCGTTGTCGTACCCTAACCTGTCCCCTAAACCGTCCCCGTCCCCTAACCCTAACCCTAACCCTAACCCTAACCCTTACCTGAAGCCTTACCATAACCCGTCCCCTAATCCTAACCCCTATGCTAACACTAACCCGTACCCTAACACGTACGCTCACCCTAAACCGTTGTCGTACACTAACCTGTCCCCTAAAGCGTCCCCGTCCCCTAACCCTAACCCTAACCCTAACCCTAACCCTAACCCTACCACAAGCCTTACCGTAACCCATCCCCTAATCCTAACCCATACGATAACACTAACCCGTACCCTAACACGTACGCTCACTCTAAACCGTTGTCGTACCCTAACCTGTCCCCTAAACCGTCCCCGTCCCCTAACCCTAACCCTAACCCTAGCCCTAACCCTTACCCGAAGCCTTACCCTAACCCGTCCCCTAATCCTAAACCGTACGCTAACACTAAACCTTACCCTAACACATACGCACACCCTAAACCGTTGTCATACACTAACCTGTCCCCTAAACCGTCCCCAACTCCTAACCCTAACCCTAACCCTAACCCTAACCCTAAACATTACCCGGAGCCTTACTCTAACACGTCCTCTAATCCTAACCCGTACGCTAACACTACCCAGTACCCTAACACGTTCGCTCACCCTAAACCGTTGTCGTAACCTAACCTGTCCCCTAAACCGTCACCGTCCCCTAAACCAAACCCTAACCCTAACCCTAACCCTAACCCGAACCCTTACCCGAAGCCTTACCCTAAACCGTCCCCTAATCCTAACCCGTATGCTAACTCTAACCCGTACCCTAACACGTACGCTCACCCTAAACCGTTGTCGTACACTAACCTGTCCCCTAAACCGTCCCCGTTCCCTAACCCTAACCCTAACCCTAACCCTACCCCTTACCCGAAGCCTTACCCTAACCCGTCCCCTAATCCTAACCCGTACGCTAAAACTAACCCGTACCCTAACACGTACGCTCACCCTAAACCGTTGTCGTACCCTAACCTGTCCCCTAAACCGTCACCGTCCCCTAAACCAAACCCTAACCCTAACCCTAACCCTAACCCGAACCCTTACCCGAAGCCTTACCCTAAACCGTCCCCTAATCCTAACCCGTATGCTAACTCTAACCCGTACCCTAACACGTACGCTCACCCTAAACCGTTGTCGTACACTAACCTGTCCCCTAAACCGTCCCCGTTCCCTAACCCCAACGCTAACCCTAACCCTAACCCTAACCCTTACCCGAAGCCTTACACTAACCCGTCCCCTAATCCTAACCCGTACGCTAACACTAACCCATACCCTAACACGTTCGCTCACCCTAAACCGTTGTCGTAACCTAACCTGTCCCCTAAACCGTCCCCGTCCCCTAACCCTAACCCTAACCCTAACCCTAACACTAACACTTACCCGAAGCCTTACCCTAAACCGTCCCCTAATCCTAACCCATACGATAACACTAACCTGTACCCTAATACGTACTCTCACCCTAAACCGTTGTCATACACTAACCTGTCCACTAAACTGTCCCCGTCCCCTAACCCTAACCCTAACACTAACCCTAACCCTAAACCTTACCCGAAGCCTTACCCTAACCCGTTCCGTAATCCTAACTCGTACGCTAACACTAACCCGTACCCTAACACGTACGCTCACCCTAAACCGTTGTCGTATTCTAACCTGTCCCTTAAACCGTCCCCGTACCCTAACCCTAACCATAACCCCTACCCTTACCCGAAAACTTACCCTAACACGTCCCCTAATCCTAACCCTTACGATAACACTAACCCGTACCCTAACACGTACGCTCACCCTAAACCGTTGTCGTACCCTAACCTGTCCCCTAAACCATCCCCATCCCCTAACCCTAACTCAAACCTAACCCTAACCCTTACCCCAAGCCTTACCCTAACCCGTCCCCTAATCCTAACCCGTACGCTAACACTAACCCGTACCCTAAAACGTACGCTCACCCTAAACCTTTGTCGTGCCCTAACCTGTCCCCTAAACCGTCCCCTTCCCCTAACCCTAACCCTAACCCTAACCCTAACCCTTACCCGAAGCCTTACCCTAACCCATCCCCTAATCCTAACCCGTACGCTAACACTAACCCGTACCCTAACACGTACGCTCACCCTAAACTGTTGTCATACCCTAACCTGTCCCCTAAACCGTCCCCGTCCCCTAACCCTAACCCTAACCCTAACCCTAACCCTTACCCGAAGCCTTACCCTAACACGTCCTCTAATACTAACCCGTACGCTAACACTAACACGTAACCTAACACGTACGCTCACCCTAAACCGTTGTCGTACCCTAACCTGTCCCCTAAACCGTCCCCGTCCCCAACCCTAACCCTAACACTAACCCTAATCCATACCCGAAGCCTTACACTAACCCGTCCCCTATTCCTAACCCGTACGCTAACACTAACCCGTACCCTAACACGTAGGCTCACCCAAAACCGTTGTCGTACCCTAACCTGTCCCCTAAACCGTCACCGTCCCCTAAACCTAACCCTAACCCTAAACCTAACCCTAACCCGAACCCTTACCCGAAGCCTTACCCTAAACCGTCCCCTAATCCTAACCCGTATGCTAACTCTAACCGTACCCTAACACGTACGCTCACCCTAAACCATTGTCGTAACCTAACCTGTCCCCTAAACCGTCCCCGTCCCCGTCCCCTAACCCTAACCCTAACCCTAACCCTTACCCGAAGCCTTACGCTAAGCCGTCCCCTAATCCTAAGCAGTACGCTAACACTAACCCGTACCCTAACACGTACGCTCACCCTAAACCGTTGTCGTACCCTAACCTGTCCCCTAAACCATCACCGTCCCCTAAACCTAACCCTAACCCTAACCCTAACCCTAACCCGAACCCTTACTCGAACCCTTAACCTAAACCGTCCCCTAATCCTAAGCCGTATGCTAACTCTAACCCGTACCCTAACACGTACGCTCACCCTAAACCGTTGTCGTACCCTAACCTGTCCCCTAAACCGTCCCCGTTCCCTAACCCTAACCCTAACCCTAACCCTAACCGTAACCCTTACCCGAAGCCTTACACTAACCCGTCCCCTAATCTTAACCCGTACGCTAACACTAACCCGTACCTAACACGTACGCTCACCCTAAAACATTGTCGTACCCTAACCTGTCCCCTAAACCGTCCCCGTCCCCTAAACCTAAGCCTAACCCTAACCCTAACCCGAACCCTTACCCGAAGCCTTAACCTAAACCGTCCCCTAATCCTAACCCGTATGCTAACTCTAACCTGTACCCTAACACGTACGCTCACCCTAAACCGTTGTCGTACCCTAACTTGTCCCCTAAACCGTCCCCGTTCCGTAACCCTAACCCTAACCCTAACCGTAACCCTAACCCTAACCCTTACCCGAAGCCTTACCCTAACCCGTCCCCTAATCCTAACCTGTACGCTAAAACTAACCCGTACCGTAACACGTACGCTCACCCTAAACCGTTGTCGTACCCTAACCTGTCCCCTAAACCGTCACCGTCCCCTAAACCTAACCCTAACCATAACCCTAACCCTAACCCGAACCCTTACCCGAAGCCTTACCCTAAACTGTCCCCTAATCCTAACCCGTATGCTAACTCTAACCCGTACCCTAACACGTACGCTCACCCTAAACTGTTGTCGTACACTAACCTGTCCCCTAAACCGTCCCCGTTCCCTAACCCCAACCCTAACCCTAACCCTAACCCTAACCCTTACCCGAAGCCTTACACTAACCCGTCCCCTAATCCTAACCCGTACGCTAACACTAACCCATACCCTAACACGTTCGCTCACCCTAAACCGTTGTCGTACCCTAACCTGTCCCCTAAACCGTCCCCGTCCCCTAACCCTAACTCTAACCCTAAACCTAACACTAACCCTTACCCGAAGCCTTACCCTAACCCGTCCCCTAATCCTAACCCATACGATAACCCTAACCTGTACCCTAACACGTACTCTCACCCTAAACCGTTGTCATACACTAACCTGTCCCCTAAACTGTCCTCGTCCCCTAACCCTAACCCTAACCCTAACCCTAACCCTAAACCTTACCCGAAGCCTTACCCTAACCCGTTCCGTAATCCTAACTCGTACGCTAACACTAACCCGTACCCTAACACGTACGCTCACCCTAAACCGTTGTCGTATTCTAACCTGTCCCCTAAACCGTCCCCGTCCCCTAACCCTAACCCTAACCCTAACCCTAACCCTTACCCGAAACCTTACCCTAACCCGTCCCCTAATCCTAACCCTTACGATAACACTAACCCGTACCCTAACACGTACGCTCACCCTAAACCGTTGTCGTACCCTAACCTGTCCCCTAAACCATCACCATCCCCTAACCCTAACCCTAACACTAACCCTAACCCTTACCCGAAGCCTTACCCTAACCCGTCCCCTAATCCTAAACCGTACGCTAACACTAACCCGTACCCTAACACGTACGCTCACCCTAAACCGTTTTCATACACTGACCTGTCCCCTAAACCGTCCCCGTCACCGTCCCCTAACCCTAACTCAACCCTAACCCTAACCCTTACCCGAAGCCTTACCCTAACCCGTCCCCTAATCCTAACCCGTACGCTAACACTAACCCGTACCCTAAAACTTACGCTCACCCTAAACTGTTGTCGTGCCCTAACCTGTCCCCTAAACCGTCCCCGTCCCCTAACCCTAAGCCTAACCCTAACCCTTACCCGAAGCCTTAACCTAACCCATCCCCTAATCCTAACCCGTACGCTAACACTAACCCGTAGCCTAACACGTATGCTCACCATAAACCGTTGTCGGACCATAACCTGTCCCCTAAACCGTCACCGTCCCCTAAACCTAACCCTAACCCTAAACCTAACCCTAACCCGAACCCTTACCCGAAGCCTTAACCTAAACAGTCCCCTAATCCTAACCCGTATGCTAACTCTAACCGTACCCTAACACGTACGCTCACCCTAAACCATTGTCGTAACCTAACCTGTCCCCTAAACCGTCCCCGTCCCCGTCCCCTAACCCTAACCCTAACCCTAACCCTTACCCGAAGCCTTACGCTAACCCGTCCCCTAATCCTAACCCGTACGCTAACACTACCCCGTACCCTAACACGTACGCTCACCCTAAACCGTTGTCGTACACTAACCTGTCCCCTAAACCGTCACCGTCCCCTAAACCTAACCCTAACCCTAACCCTAACCCTAACCCGAACACTTACTCGAACCCTTAACCTAAACCGTCCCCTAATCCTAACCCGTATGCTAACTCTAAACCGTACCCTAACACGTACGCTCACCCTAAACCGTTGTCGTACCCTAACCTGTCCCCTAAACCGTCCCCGTTCCCTAACCCTAACCCTAACCCTAACCCTAACCCTAACCCTAACCCTTACCCGAAGCCTTACCCTAACCCGGCCCCTAATCCTAACCCGTACGCTAAAACTAACCCGTACCCTAACACGTACGCTCACCCTAAACCGTTGTCGTACCCTAACCTGTCCCCTAAACCGTCACCGTCCCCTAAACCTAACCCTAACCCTAACCCTAACCCTAACCCGAACCCTTACCCGAAGCCTTACCCTAAACCGTCCCCTAATCCTAACCCGTATGCTAACTCTAACCTGTACCCTAACACGTACGCTCACCCTAAACCTTGGTCGTAACCTAACCTGTCCCCTAAACCGTCCCCGTTCCCTAACCCTAACCCTAACCCTAACCCTAACCCTAACCCTTACCCGAAGCCTTACACTAACCCGTCCCCGAATCCTAACCCGTACGCTAACACTAACTCGTACCCTAACACGTACGCTCACCCTAAACCGTTGTCGTACCCTAACCTGTCCCCTAAACCGTCCCCGTCCCCGTCCCCGTCCCCTAACCCTAACCCTAACCCTAACCCTTACCCGAAGCCTTACCCTAACCCGTCCCCTAATCCTAACCCGTATGCTAACACTAACCCGTACCCTAACACGTACGCTCACCCTAAACCGTTGTCGTACCCTAACCTGTCCCCTAAACCGTCCCCATCCCCTAACCCTAACCCTAACCCTAACCCTTACCCGAGGCCTTACCCTAACCCGTCCCCTAATCCTAACCCGAACGCTAACACTAAACCGTACCCTAACACATACGCACACCCTAAACCGTTGTCATACACTAACCTGTCCCCTAAACCGTCCCCGTCTCCTAACCGTAACCCTAACCCTAACCCTAACCCTAACCCTTACCCGAAGCCTTACTCTAACACGTCCTCTAATCCTAAACCGTACGCTAACACTAACCCGTACCCTAACACGTACGCTCACCCTAAACCGTTGTTGTACCCTGACCTGTCCCCTAAACCGTCCCCGTCCCCTAACCCTAACCCTAACCCTAACCCTAACCCTTTCCCGAAGCCTTACCCTAACCCGTCCCCTAATCCTAACCCGTACGCTAACACTAACCCGTACCCTAACTCGTACGCTCACCCTAAACCGTTGTCGTACCCTAACCTCTCCCCTAAACCGTCACCATCCCCTAAAGCTAACCCTAACCCTAACCCTAACCCTAACCCAACCCTTACCCGAAGCCTTAACCTAAACCGTCCCCTAATCCTAACCCGTATGCTAACTCTAACCCGTACCCTAACACGTACGCTCACCCTAAACCGTTGTCGTACCCTAACCTGTCCCCTAAACCGTCCCTGTCCCCTAACCCTAACCCTAACCCTAACCCTAACCCTAACCCTTACCCGAAGCCTTACCCTAACACGTCCTCTAATCCTAACCCGTACGCTAACACTAACACGTAAACTAACACGTACGCTCACCCTAAACCGCTGTCGTACCCTAACCTGTCCCCTAAACCGTCCCCGTCCCCAACCCTAACCCTAACACTAACCCTAACACTTACCCGAAGCCTTACCCTATCCCGTCCCCTATTCCTAACCCGTACGCTAACACTAACCCGTACCCTAACACGTAGGCTCACCCAAAACAGTTGTCGTACACTAACCTGTCCCCTAAACCATCACCGTCCCCTAAACCTAACCCTAACCCTAACCCTAACCCTAACCCTAACCCTAACCCTAACCCTAACCCTAACCCTTACCCTAACCCTTACCCAAAGCCTTACCCTAAACCGTCACCTAATCCTAACACATACGATAACACTAACCCGTACCATAACACGTACGTTCACCCTAAACCGTTGTCATACACTAACCTGTCCCCTAAACTGTCCCCGTCCCCTAACCCTAACCCTAACCCTAACCCTAACCCTAAACCTTACCCGAAGCCTTACCCTAACCCGTCCCCTAATCCTAACCCGTACGCTAACACTAACCCGTACCCTAACACGTACGCTCACCCTAAACCGTTGTCGTACAGTAACCTGTCCCCTAAACGGTCCCCGTCCCCTAACCCTAACCCTAACCCTAACCCTAACCCTTACCCGAAGCCTTACCGTAAACCGTCCCCTAATCCTAACCCATACGATAACACTAACCCGTACCCTAACACGTACGCTCACCCTAAACCGTTTTCGTACCCTAACCTGTCCCCTAAATCGTCCGCGACCCCTAAACCTAACCCTAACCCTTACCCGAAGCCTTACCCTAACCCCTCCCCTATTCCTAACCCGTACGCTAACACTAACCCGTACCCTAACACGTAAGCTCACCCAAAACCGTTGTCGTACCCTAACCTGTCACCTAAACCGTCAGCGTCCCCTAAACCTAACCCTAACCCTAAACCTAACCCTAACCCGAACCCTTACCCGAAGCCTTACCCTAAACCGTCCCCTAATCCTAACCCGTGTGCTAACTCTAACCCGTACCCCAACACGTACGCTCACCCTAAACCGTTGTCATACCCTAACCTGTCCCCTAAACCGGCCCCATCCCCTAAACCTAACCCTAACCCTAACCCTAAGCCTTACCCTAAGCCTTACCCTAACCCATCCCCTAATCCTAACCCATACGCTAACACTAACCCATAGCCTAACACGTACGCTCACCATAAACCGTTGTCGTACCATGATCTGTCCCCTAAACCGTCCCCGTCCCCTAACCCTAACCCTAACCCTAACCCTAACCCTAACCCTTACCCGAAGCCTTACCCTAACCCCTCCCCTATTCCTAACCCGTACGCTAACACTAACCCGTACCCTAACACGTACGCTCACCCTAAACCGTTGTCGTACCCTAACCTGTCCCCTAAACCGTCACCGTCCCCTAAACCTAATCCTAACCCTAAACCTAACCCTAACCCGAACCCTTACCCGAAGCCTTACCCTAAACCGTCCCCTAATCCTAACCCTAACCCTAACCCTAACCCTAACACTAACCCTTACCCGAAGCCTTACCCTAACCCGTCCCCTAATCCTAACCCATACGATAACACTAACCTGTACCCTAACACGTACTCTCACCCTAAACCGTTGTCATACACTAACCTGTCCACTAAACTGTCCCCGTCCCCTAACCCTAACCCTAACACTAACCCTAACACTAAACCTTATCCGAAGCCTTACCCTAACCCGTTCCGTAATCCTAACTCGTACGCTAACACTAACCCGTACCCTAACACGTACGCTCACCCTAAACCGTTGTCGTATTCTAACCTGTCCCTTAAACCGTCCCCGTACCCTAACCCTAACCCTAACCCTAACCCTTACCCGAAACCTTACCCTAACCCGTCCCCTAATCCTAACCCTTACGATAACACTAACCCATACCCTAACACGTACGCTCACCCTAAACCGTTGTCGTACCCTAACCTGTCCCCTAAACCATCCCCATCCCCTAACCCTAACCCTAACACTAACCCTAACCCTTACCCGAAGCCTTACCCTAACCCGTCACCTAATCCTAACCCGTACGCTAACACTAACCCGTACCCTAAAACGTACGCTCACCCTAAACCGTTGTCGTGCCCTAACCTGTCCCCTAAACCGTCCCCGTCCCCTAACCCTAACCCTAACCCTAACCCTAACCCTTACCCGAAGCCTTACCCTAACCCATCCCCTAATCCTAACCCGTACGCTAACACTAACCCGTACCCTAACACGTACGCTCCCCCTAAACTGTTGTCATACCCTAACCTGTCCCCTAAACCGTCCCCGTCCCCTAACCCTAACCCTAACCCTAACCCTAACCCTTACCCGAAGCCTTACCCTAACACGTCCTCTAATCCTAACCCGTACGCTAACACTAACACGTGACCTAACACGTACGCTCACCCTAAACCGTTGTCGTACCCTAACCTGTCCCCTAAACCGTCCCCGTCCCCAACCCTAACCCTAACACTAACCCTAATCCTTACCCGAAGCCTTAAACTAACCCGTCCCCTATTCCTAACCCGTACGCTAACACTAACCCGTACCCTAACACGTAGGCTCACACAAAACCGTTGTCGTACCCTAACCTGTCCACTAAACCGTCACTGTCCCCTAAACCTAACCCTAACCCTAAACCTAACCCTAACCCGAACCCTTACCCGAAGCCTTACCCTAAACCGTCCCCTAATCCTAACCCGTATGCTAACTCTAACCGTACCCTAACACGTACGCTCACCCTAAACCATTGTCGTAACCTAACCTGTCCCCTAAACCGTCCCCATCCCCGTCCCCTAACCCTAACCCTAACCCTAACCCTTACCCGAAGCCTTACGCTAACCCGTCCCCTAATCCTAACCCGTACGCTAACACTAACACGTACCCTAACACGTACGCTCACCCTAAACCGTTGTCGTACCCTAACCTGTCCCCTAAACCATCACCGTCCCCTAAACCTAACCCTAACCCTAACCCTAACCCTAACCCGAACCCTACTCGAACCCTTAACCTAAACCGTCACCTAATCCTAAGCCGTATGCTAACTCTAACCCGTAACCTAACACGTACGCTCACCCTAAACCGTTGTCGTACCCTAACCTGTCCCCTAAACCGTCCCCGTTCCCTAACCCTAACCCTAACCCTAACCCTAACTCTAACCCTTACCAGAAGCCATACCCTAACCCGTCCCCTAATCCTAACCTGTACGCTAAAACTAACCCGTACCCTAACACGTACGCTCACCCTAAACCGTTGTCGTACCCTAACCTGTCCCCTAAACCGTCACCGTCCCCTAAACCTAACCCTAACCATAACCCTAACCCTAACCCGAACCCTTACCCGAAGCCTTACCCTAAACTGTCCCCTAATCCTAACCCGTATGCTAACTCTAACCCGTACCCTAACACGTACGCTCACCCTAAACCGTTGTCGTACACTAACCTGTCCCCTAAACCGTCCCCGTTCCCTAACCCTAACCCTAACCCTAACCCTAACCCTAACCCTTACCCGAAGCCTTACACTAACCCGTCCCCTAATCCTAACCCGTACGCTAACACTAACCCATACCCTAACACGTTCGCTCACCCTAAACCGTTGTCGTACCCTAACCTGTCCCCTAAACCGTCCCCGTCCCCTAACCCTAACTCTAACCCTAACCCTAACACTAACCCTTACCCGAAGCCTTACCCTAACCCGTCCCCTAATCCTAACCCATACGATAACACTAACCTGTACCCTAACACGTACTCTCACCCTAAACCGTTGTCATACACTAACCTCTCCCCTAAACTGTCCTCGTCCCCTAACCCTAACCCTAACCCTAACCCTAAACCTAAACCTTACCCGAAGCCTTACCCTAACCCGTTCCGTAATCCTAACTCGTACGCTAACACTAACCCGTACCCTAACACGTACGCTCACCCTAAACCGTTGTCGTATTCTAACCTGTCCCCTAAACCGTCCCCGTCCCCGTCCCCTAACCCTAACCCTAAGCCTAACCCTAACCCTTACCCGAAGCCTTACCCTAACCCATCCACTAATCCTAACCCGTACGCTAACACTAACCCGTAGCCTAACACGTACGCTCACCATAAACCGTTGTCGTACCATAACCTGTCCCCTAAACCGTCCCCGTCCCCTAACCCTAACCCTAACCCTAAACCTAACCCTAACCCTTACCCGAAGCCTTACCCTAACACGTCCTCTATTCCTAACCCGTACGCTAACACTAACACGTAACCTAACACGTACGCTCACCCTAAACCGTTGTCGTACCCTAACCTGTCCCCTAAACCGTCCCCGTCCCCAACCCTAACCCTAACACTAACCCTAATCCTTACCCGAAGCCTTACACTAACCCGTCCACTATTACTAACGCGTACGCTAACACTAACCCGTACCCTAACACGTAGGCTCACCCAAAAACGTAGTCGTACCCTAACCTGTCCCCTAAACCGTCACCGTCCCCTAAACCTAACCCTAACCCTAAACCTAACCCTAACCCGAACCCTTACCCGAAGCCTTAACCTAAACAGTCCCCTAATCCTAACCCGTATGCTAACTCTAACCGTACCCTAACACGTACGCTCACCCTAAACCATTGTCGTAACCTAACCTGTCCCCTAAACCGTCCCCGTCCCCGTCCCCTAACCCTAACCCTAACCCTAACCCTTACCCGAAGCCTACGCTAACCCGTCCCCTAATCCTAACCCGTACGCTAACACTAACCCGTACCCTAACACGTACGCTCACCCTAAAACGTTGTCGTACACTAACCTGTCCCCTAAACCGTCACCGTCCCCTAAACCTAACCCTAACCCTAACCCTAACCCTAACCCGAACACTTACTCGAACCCTTAACCTAAACCGTCCCCTAATCCTAACCCGTATGCTAACTCTAACCCGTACCCTAACACGTACGCTCACCCTAAACCGTTGTCGTACCCTAACCTGTCCCCTAAACCGTCCCCGTTCCCTAACCCTAACCTTAACCCTAACCCTAACCCTAACCCTAACCCTTACCCGAAGCCTTACGCTAACCCGTCCCCTAATCCTAACCCGTACGCTAACACTAACCCGTACCCTAACACGTACGCTCACCCTAAACCGTTGTCGTACACTAACCTGTCCCCTAAACCGTCACCGTCCCCTAAACCTAACCCTAACCCTAACCCTAACCCTAACCCGAACCCTTACCCGAAGCCTTACCCTAAACCGTCTCCTAATCCTAACCCGTATGCTAACTCTAAACTGTACCCTAACACGTACGCTCACCCTAAACCTTGGTCGTACCCTAACCTGTCCCCTAAACAGTCCCCGTTCCCTAACCCTAACCCTAACCCTAACCCTAACCCTAACCCTTACCCGAAGCCTTACACTAACCCGTCCCCGAATCCTAACCCGTACGCTAACACTATCCCGTACCCTAACACGTACGATCACCCTAAACCGTTGTCGTACCCTAACCTGTCCCCTAAACTGTCCCCGTCCCCTAACCCTAACCCTAAACCTAACCCTAACCCTAAACCTTACCCGAAGCCTTACCCTAACCCGTCCCCTAATCCTAACCCGTACGCTAACACTAACCCATACCCTGACACGTACGCTCACCCTAAACCGTTGTCGTACACAAAACTTTCCCCTTAACCGTCCCCGTCCCCTAACCCTAACCCTAAACCTAACCCTAACCCTAACGCTTACCCGAAGCCTTACCGTAAACAGTCCCCTAATCCTAACCCATACGATAACACTAACCCGTACCCTAACACATACGCTCACCCTAAACCGTTGTCGTACCCTAATCTGTCCCCTAAACCGTCCCCGTCACCTAACCCTAACCCTAAACCTAACCCTAACCCTAACCCTTACCCGAAGCCTTACCGTAAACCGTCCCCTAATCCTAACCCATACGATAACACTAACCCGTACCCTAACACGTACGCTCACCCTAAACCGTTGTCGTACCCTAACCTGTCCCCTAAACCGTCCCCATCCCCTAACCGTAACCCTAACCCTAACCCTTACCCGAGGCCTTACCCTAACCCGTCCCCTAATCCTAACCCGAACGCTAACACTAACCCATACCCTAACTCGTACGCTCACCCTAAACCGTTGTTGTACCCTGACCTGTCCCCAAACCGTCCCCGTCCCCTAACCCTAACCCTAACCCTAACCCTAACCCTTTCCCGAAGCCTTACCCTAACCCGTCCCCTAATCCTAACCCGTACGCTAACACTAACCCGTACCCTAACTCGTACGCTCACCCTAAACCGTTGTCGTACCCTAACCTGTCCCCAAAACCGTCACCGTCCCCTAACCCTAACCCTAACCCTAACCCTAACCCTTACCCGAACCCTTACGCTAACCCGTCCCCTAATCCTAACCCGTACGCTAACGCTAACCCGTACCCTAACACGTACGCTCACCCTAAACTGTTGTCGTACACTAACCTGTCCCCTAAACCGTCACCGTCCCCTAAACCTAACCCTAACCCTAACCCTAACCCTAACCCGAACCCTTACCCGAAGCCTTACCCTAAACCGTCCCCTAATCCTAACCCGTATGCTAACTCTAACCTGTACCCTAACACGTACGCTCACCCTAAACCTTGGTCGTACCCTAACCTGTCCCCTAAACCGTCCCCGTTCCCTAACCCTAACCCTAACCCTAACCCTAACCCTAACCCTTACCCAAAGCCTTACACTAACCCGTCCCCGAATCCTAACCCGTACGCTAACACTAACCCGTACCCTAACACGTACGATCACCCTAAACCGTTGTCGTACCCTAACCTGTCCCCTAAACTGTCCCCGTCCCCTAACCCTAACCCTAAACCTAACCCTAACCCTAAACCTTACCCGAAGCCTTACCCTAACCCGTCCCCTAATCCTAACCCGTACGCTAACACTAACCCGTACCCTGACACGTACGCTCACCCTAAACCGTTGTCGTACACTAAACTTTCCCCTAAACCGTCCCCGTCCCCTAACCCTAACCCTAAACCTAACCCTAAACCTAATGCTTACCCGAAGCCTTACCGTAAACCGTCCCCTAATCCTAACCCATACGATAACACTAACCCGTACCCTAACACATACGCTCACCCTAAACCGTTGTCGTACCCTAATCTGTCCCCTAAACCGTCCCCGTCCCCTAACCCTAACCCTAAACCTAACCCTAACCCTAACCCTTACCCGAAGCCTTACCGTAAACCGTCCCCTAATCCTAACCCATACGATAACACTAACCCGTACCCTAACACGTACGCTCACACTAAACCATTGTCGTACCCTAACCTGTCCCCTAAACCGTCCCCGTCCCCTAACCCTAACCCTAATCCTAACCCTTACCCGAAGCCTTACCCTAATCCGTCCCCTAATCCTAACCCGTACGCTAACACTAACCCGTACCCTAACACGTACGCTCACCCTAAACCGTTGTCGTACCCTAACCTGTCCCCTAAACCGTCCCCATCCCCTAACCCTAACCCTAACCCTAACCCTTACCCGAGGCGTTACCCTAACCCGTCCCCTAATCCAAACCCGAACGCTAACACTAACCCGTACCCTAACTTGTACGCTCACCCTAAACCGTTGTTGTACCCTGACCTGTCCCCTAAACCGTCCCCGTCCCCTAACCCTAACCCTAACCCTAACCCTAACCCTTTCCCGAAGCCTTACCCTAACCCGTCCCCTAATCCTAACCCGTACGCTAACACTAACCCGTACCCTAACTCGTACGCTCACCCTAAACCGTTGTCGTACCCTAAACTGTCCACTAAACCGTCACCGTCCCCTAAACCTAACCCTAACCCTAACCCTAACCCTAACCCAACCCTTACCCGAAGCCTTAACCTAAACCGTCCCCTAATCCTAACCCGTATGCTAACTCTAACCCGTACCCTAACACGTACGCTCACCCTAAACCGTTGTCGTACACTAACCTGTCCCCTAAACAGTCCCCGTTCCCTAACCCTAACCCTAACCCTAACCCTAACCCTAAACCTTACCCGAAGCCTTACCCTAACCCGTCCCCTAATCCTAACCCGTACGCTAACACTAACCCGAACCCTAACACGTACGCTCACCCTAAACCGTTGTCGTACCCTAACCTGTCCCCGAAACCGTCCCTGTCCCCTAACCTTAACCCTAACCCTAACCCTAACCCTAACCCTTACCCGAAGCCTTACCCTAACACGTCCTCTAATCCTAACCCGTACGCTAACACTAACACGTAACCTAACACGTACGCTCACCCTAAACCGCTGTCGTACCCTAACCTGTCCCCTAAACCGTCCCCGTCCCCAACCCTAACCCTAACACTAACCCTAACCCTTACCCGAAGCCTTACCCTATCCCGTCCCCTATTCCTAACCCGTACGCTAACACTAACCCGTACCCTAACACGTAGGCTCACCCAAAACCGTTGTCGTACACTAACCTGTCCCCTAAACCGTCACCGTCCCCTAAACCTAACCCTAACCCTAACCCTAACCGTAACCCTTACCCTAACCCTTACCCAATGCCTTACCCTAACCCGTCACCTAATCCTAACCCATACAATAACACTAACCTGTACCATAACACGTACGCTCACCCTAAACCGTTGCCATACACTAACCTGTCCCCTAAACTGTCCCCGTCCCCTAACCCTAACCCTAACCCTAACCCTAACCCTAAACCTTACCCGAAACCTTACCCTAACCCGTCCCCTAATCCTAACCCGTACGCTAACACTAACCCGTACCCTAACACGTACGCTCACCCTAAACCGTTGTCGTACAGTAACCTGTCCACTAAACGGTCCCCGTCCTCTAACCCTAACCCTAACCCTAACCCTAACCCTTACCCGAAGCCTTACCGTAAACCGTCCCCTAATCCTAACCCATACGATAACACTAACCCGTACCCTAACACATACGCTCACCCTAAACCGTTTTCGTACCCTAACCTGTCCCCTAAATCGTCCCCGTCCCCTAAACCTAACCCTAACCCTTACCCGAAGCCTTACCCTAACCCGTCCTCTAATCCTAACCCGTACGCTAACACTAACCCGTACCCTAACACGTACGCTCACCCTAAACCGTTGTCATACCCTAACCTGTCCCCTAAACCGTCCCCATCCCCTAACACTAACCCTAAGCCTAACCCTAAGCCTTACCCGAAGCCTTACCCTAACCCATCCCCTAATCCTAACCCATACGCTAACACTAACCCGTAGCCTAACACGTACGCTCACCATAAACCGTTGTCGTACCATGATCTGTCCCCTAAACCGTCCCCGTCCCCTAACCCTAACCCTAACCCTAACCCTAACCCTAACCCTTACCCGAAGCCTTACCCTAACCCCTCCCCTATTCCTAACCCGTACGCTAACACTAACCCGTACCCTAACACGTAAGCTCACCCAAAACCGTTGTCGTACCCTAACCTGTCCCCTAAACCGTCACCGTCCCCTAAACCTAACCCTAACCCTAAACCTAACCCTAACCCGAACCCTTACCCGAAGCCTTACCCTAAACCGTCCCCTAATCCTAACCCGTGTGCTAACTCTAACCGTACCCTAACACGTACGCTCACCCTAAACCATTGTCGTACCCTAACCTGTCCCCTAAACCGTCCCCGTTCCCTAACCCTAACCCTAACCCTAACCCTAACCCTTACCCGAGGCCTTACCCTAACACTTCCCCTAATCCTAACCCGTACGCTGACACTAACACGTACCATATCACGTACGCTCACCCTAAACCGTTGTCGTACCCTAACCTGTCCCCTAAACCGTCCCCGTCCGCTAACCCTAACCCTAACCCTAACCCTAACCCTAACCCTAACCCTAACCCTTACCCGAAGCCTTACCCTAACCCTTCCCCTAATCCTAACCCATACGATAACACTAACCTTTACCCTAACACGTACGGTCACCCTAAACCGTGGTCATACACTAACCTGTCCCCTAAACTGTCCCCGACCCCTAACCCTAACCCTAACCCTAACCCTAACCCTAAACCTTACCCGAAGCCTTACCCTAACCCGTCCCCTAAACCTAACCCGTACGCTAACACTAACCCGTACCCTAACACGTACGCTCACCCTAAACCGTTGTCGTACAGTAACCTGTCCCCTAAACGGTCACCGTCCCCTAACCCTAACCCTAAACCTAACCCTAACCCTTACCCGAAGCCTTACCGTAAACCGTCCCCTAATCCTAACCCATACGATAACATTAACCCGTACCCTAACACATACGCTCACCCTAAACCGTTGTCGTACCCTAACCTGTCCCCTAAACCGTCCCCGTCCCCTAACCCTAACCCTAACCCTAACCCTAACCCTTACCCGAACCCTTACCATAACCCGTCACCTAATCCTAACCCCTATGCTAACACTAACCCGTACCCTAACACGTACGCTCACCCTAAAACGTTGTCGTACACTAACCTGTCCCCTAAAGCGTCCCCGTCCCCTAACCCTAACCCTAACCCTAACCCTAACCCTAACCCTTACCACAAGCCTTACCGTAACCCATCCCCTAATCCTAACCCATACGATAACACTAACCCGTACCCTAACACGTACGCTCACGCTAAACCGTTGTCATACCCTAACCTGTCCCCTAAACCGTCCCCGTCCCCTAACCCTTACCCTAAGCCAAGCCCTAACCCTTACCCGAAGCCTTACCCTAACCCGTCCCTTAATCCTAACCCGTACGCTAACACTAAACCTTACCCTAACACATACACACACCCTAAACCGTTGTCATACACTAACCTGTCCCCTAAATCGTCCCCGACTCCTAACCCTAACCCTAACCCTAAACCTTACCCGAAGCCTTACTCTAACCCGTCCCCTAATCCTAAACCGTACGCTAACACTAACCTGTACCCTAACACGTACGCTCACCCTAAACCGTTGTCGTACCCTAACCTGTCCCTTAAACCGTCCCCGTCGCCTAACCCTAACCCTAACCCTAAACCTTACACTTACCCGAAGCCTTATCCTAACCCGTCCCCTAATCCTAACCCGTATGCTAACTCTAACCCGTACCCTAACACGTACGCTCACCCTAAACCGTTGCCGTACCCTAACCTGTCCCCTAAACCGTCCCCATTCCCTAACCCTAACCATAACCCTAACCTTAACCCTAACCCTTTCCCGAAGCCTTACCCTAACACGTCCCCTAATCCTAACCCTTACGATAACACTAACCCGTACCCTAACACGTACGCTCACCCTAAACCGTTGTCGTACCCTAACCTGTCCCCTAAACCGTCCCCGTCCCCTAACCCTAACCCTAACCCTAACCCTAAGCCTTACCCGAAGCCTTACCCTAACCCGTCCCCTAATCCTAAACCGTACACTAACACTAACCCGTACCCTAACACGTACGCTCACCCTAAACCGTTGTCATACACTGAACTGTCCCCTAAACCGTCCCGGTCCCCGTCCCCTAACCCTAACTCAACCCTAACCCTAACCCTTACCCGAAGCCTTACACTAACCCGTCCCCTAATCCTAACCCGTACGCTAACACTAACCCGTAGCCTAACACGTACGCTCACCATAAAACGTTTTCGTACCATAACCTGTCCCCTAAACCGTCCCCGTCCCCGTCCCCTAACCCTAACCCTAACCCTAACCCTAACCCTTACCCGAAGCCTTACCCTAACACGTCCTCTAATCCTAACCCGTACGCTAACACTAACCCGTACCCTAACACGTACGCTCACCCTAAACCGTTGTCGTACAGTAACCTGTCCCCTAAACGGTCCCCGTCCCCTAACCCTAACCCTAAACCTAACCCTAACCCTTACCCGAAGCCTTACCGTAAACCGTCCCCTAATCCTAAACCATACGATAACACTAACCTGTACCCTAACACGTACGCTCACCCTAAACCGTTGTCGTACCCTAACCTGTCCCCTAAACCGTCCCCGTCCCCTAACCCTAACCCTAACCCTAACCCTAACCCTTACCCGAAGCCTTACCATAACCCGTCCCCTAATCCTAACCCGCATGCTAACACTAACCCGTACCCTAACACGTACGCTCACCCTAAACCGTTGTCGTACACTAACCTGTCCCCTAAACCGTCCCGGTCCCCTAACCCTAACCCTAACCCTAGCCCTAACCCTTACCCGAAGCCTTACCCTAAACCGTCCCCTAATCCTTACCCGTACGCTAACACAAACCCGTAGCCTAACACGTACGCTCATCATAAAACGTTGTCGTACCATAACCTGTCCCCTAAACCGTCCCCATCCCCTAACCCTAACCCTAACCCTAACCCTAACCCTAACCCTTACCCGAGGCCTTACCCTAACCCGTCCCCTAATCCTAACCCGAACGCTAACACTAAACCGTACCCTAACACGTACGCACACCCTAAACCGTTGTCATACACTAACCTGTCCCCTAAACCGTCCCCATCTCCTAACCCTAACCCTAACCCTAACCCTAACCCTTACCCGAAGCCTTACACTAACACGTCCTCTAATACTAACCCGTACGCTAACACTAACCCGTACCCTAACACGTACGCTCACCCTAAACCGTTGTCGTACCCTGACCTGTCGCCTAAACCGTCCCCGTCCCCTAACCCTAACCCTAACCCTAACACTTACGCGAAGCCTTACCCTAACCCGTCCCCTAATCCTAACCCGTACGCTAACACTAACCCGTACCCTAACACGTATGCTCACCCTAAACCATTGTCGTACCCTAACCTGTCCCCTAAACCGTCACCGTCCCCTAAACCTAACCCTAACCCTAACCCTAACCCTAACCCGAACCCTTACCCGAAGCCTTAACCTAAACCGTCCCCTAATCCTAACCCGTATGCTAACTCTAACCCGTACCCTAACACGTATGCTCACCCTAAAACGTTGTCGTACCCTAACCTGTCCCCTAAACCGTCCCCGTTCCCTAACCCTAACCCTAACCCTAACCCTAACCCTAACCCTTACCCGAAGCCTTACCCTAACCCGTCCCATAATCCTAACCCGTACGCTAACACTAACCCGTACCCTAACACGTACGCTCACCCTAAACCGTTGTCGTACCCTAACCTGTCCCCTAAACCGTCCCCGTCCCCTAACCCTAACCCTAACCCTAAACCTAACACTAACCCTTACCCGAAGCCTTACCC
The DNA here is from genome assembly GCF_963924675.1 of Phocoena phocoena. Taxonomy (NCBI): domain Eukaryota; kingdom Metazoa; phylum Chordata; class Mammalia; order Artiodactyla; family Phocoenidae; genus Phocoena; species Phocoena phocoena. The sequence continues at coordinate 72,630 of NC_089224.1, forward strand.
TAACCCGTCCCCTAATCCTAATCCATACGATAACACTAACCTGTACCCTAACACGTACGCTCACCCTAAACCGTTGTCATACACTAACCTGTCCCCTAAACTGTCCCCGTCCCCTAACCCTAACCCTAAACCTAACCCTACCCCTAAACCTTACCCGAAGCCTTACCCAAACCCGTCCCCTAATCCTAACCCGTACGCTAACACTAACCCGTACCCTAACACGTACGCTCACCCTAAACCGTTGTCGTACAGTAACCTGTCCCCTAAACGGTCACCGTCCCCTAACCCTAACCCTAAACCTAACCCTAACCCTTACCCGAAGCCTTACCGTAAACCGTCCCCTAATCCTAAACCATACGATAACACTAACCCGTACCCTAACACGTACGCTCACCCTAAACCGTTTTCGTACCCTAACCTGTCCCCTAAACCGTCCCCGTCCCCGTCCCCTAACCCTAACCCTAACCCTAACCCTAACCCTTACCAGAAGCCTTACCGTAAACCATCCCCTAATCCTAACCCATACGATAACACTAACCCGTACCGTAACACGTATGCTCACCCTAAACCGTTGTCGTACCCTAACCTGTCCCCTAAACCGTCCCGGTCCCCTAACCCTAACCCTAACCCTAGCCCTAACCCTTACCCGAAGCCTTACCCTAACCCGTCCCCTAATCCTTACCCGTACGCTAACACTAACCCGTAGCCTAACACGTACGCTCATCATAAAACGTTGTCGTACCATAACCTGTCCCCTAAACCGTCCCCGTCCCCTAACCCTAACCCTAACCCTAACCCTAACCCTAACCCTTACCCGAAGCCTTACCCTAACCCGTCCCCTAATCCTAACCCGAACGCTAACACTAAACCGTACCCTAACACATACGCACACCCTAAACCGTTGTCATACACTAACCTGTCCCCTAAACCGTCCCCATCTCCTAACCCTAACCCTAACCCTAACCCTAACCCTTACCCGAAGCCTTACTCTAACACGTCCTCTAATCCTAACCCGTACGCTAACACTAACCCGTACCCTAACACGTAAGCTCACCCTAAACCGTTGTCGTACCCTGACCTGTCCCCTAAACCGTCCCCGTCCCCCAAACCTAACCCTAACCCTAACCCTAACATTTAAGCGAAGCCTTACCCTAACCCGTCCCCTAATCCTAACCCGTACGCTAACACTAACCCGTACCCTAACACGTACGCTCACCCTAAACCATTGTCGTACACTAACCTGTCCCCTAAACCGTCACCGTCCCCTAAACCTAACCCTAACCCTAACCCTAACCCTAACCCGAACCCTTACCCGAAGCCTTAACCTAAACCGTCCCCTAATCCTAACCCGTATGCTAACTCTAACCCGTACCCTAACACGTACGCTCAGCCTAAACCGTTGTCGTACACTAACCTGTCCCCTAAACCGTCCCCGTCCCCTAATCCTAACCCTAAACCTAACCCTAACCCTAACCCTTACCCGAAGCCTTACCGTAAACCGTCCCCTAATCCTAACCCATACGATAACACTAACCCGTACCCTAACACGTACGCTCACCCTAAACCGTTTTCGTACCCTAACCTGTCCCCTAAATCGTCCCCGTCCCCTAAACCTAACCCTAACCCTTACCCGAAGCCTAACCCGTCCCCTAATCCTAACCCGTACGCTAACACTAACCCGTACCCTAACACGTACGCTCACCCTAAACCGTTGTTGTACCCTAACCTGTCCCCTAAACCGTCCCCATCCCCTAACCCTAACCCTAACCCTAACCCTAAGCCTTACCCGAAGCCTTAACCTAACCCATCCCCTAATCCTAACACGTACGCTAACACTAACACGTAGCCGAACACGTACGCTCACCATAAACCGTTGTCGTACCATGATTTGTCCCCTAAACCGTCCCCGTCCCCTAACCCTAACCCTAACCCTAACCCTAACCCTAACCCTTACCCGAAGCCTTACCCTAACCCCTCCCCTATTCCTAAACCGTACGCTAACACTAACCCGTACCCTAACACGTAAGCTCACCCAAAACCGTCGTCGTACCCTAACCTGTCCCCTAAACCGTCACCGTCCCCTAAACCTAACCCTAACCCTAAACCTAACCCTAACCCGAAACCTTACCTGAAGCCTTACCCTAAACCGTCCCCTAATCCTAACCCATGTGCTAACTCTAACCGTACCCTAACACGTACGCTCACCCTAAACCATTGTCGTACCCTAACCTGTCCCCTAAACCATCCCCGTTCCCTAACCCTAACCCTAACCCTAACCCTAACCCTTACCCGAAGCCTTACCCTAACACTTCCCCTAATCCTAACCCGTACGCTGACACTAACCCGTACCCTATCACGTACGCTCACCCTAAACCGTTGTCGTACCCTAACCTGTCCCCTAAACCGTCCCCGTCCGCTAACCCTAACCCTAACCCTAACCCTAACCCTAACCCTAACCCTAACCCTTACCCGAAGCCTTACCCTAAACCTTCCCCTAATCCTAACCCATACGATAACACTAACCTGTACCCTAACACATACGGTCACCCTAAACCGTGGTCATAGACTAACCTGTCCCCTAAACTGTCCCCGACCCCTAACCCTAACCCTAACCCTAACCCTAAACCTAAACGTTACCCGAAGCCTTACACTAACCCGTCCCCTAAACCTAACCCGTACGCTAACACTAACCCGTACCCTAACACGTACGCTCACCCTAAACCGTTGTCGTACCCTAACCTGTCCCTTAAACCATCCCCGTCGCCTAACCCTAACCCTAACCCTAACCCTTACACTTACCCGAAGCCTTATCCTAACCCGTCCCCTAATCCTAACCCGTATGCTAACTCTAACCCCTACCCTAACACGTACGCTCACCCTAAACCGTTGCCGTACACTAACCTGTCCCCTAAACCGTCCCCATTCCCTAACCCTAACCATAACCCTAACCTTAACCCTAACCCTTACCCGAAGCCTTACCCTAACCCGTCCCCTAATCCTAACCCTTACGATAACACTAACCCGTACCCTAACACGTACGCTCACCCTAAACCGTTGTCGTACCCTAACCTGTCCCCTAAACCGTCCCCGTCCCCTAACCCTAACCCTAACCCTAACCCTAACCCTTACCCGAAGCCTTACCCTAACCCGTCCCCTAATCCTAACCCATACGCTAACACTAACCCGTACCCTAACACGTACGCTCACCCTAAACCGTTGTCGTACCCTAACCTGTCCCCTAAACCGTCCCCATCCCCTAACCCTAACCCTAACCCTAACCCTAGGCCTTACCCGAAGCCTTACCCTAACCCATCCCCTAATCCTAACCCGTACGCTAACACTAACCCGTAGCCTAACACGTACGCTCACCATAAACCGTTGTCGTACCATGATCTGTCCCCTAAACCGTCCCCGTCCCCTAACCCTAACCCTAACCCTAACCCTAACCCTAACCCTAACACTTACCCGAAGCCTTACCCTAACCCCTCCCCTATTCCTAAACCGTACGCTAACACTAACCCGTACCCTAACTCGTAAGCTCACCCAAAACCGTCGTCGTACCCTAACCTGTCCCCTAAACCGTCACCGTCCCCTAAACCTAACCCTAACCCTAAACCTAACCCTAACCCGAAACCTTACCCGAAGCCTTACCCTAAACCGTCCCCTAATCCTAACCCGTGTGCTAACTCTAACCGTACCCTAACACGTACGCTCACCCTAAACCATTGTCGTACCCTAACCTGTCCCCTAAACCATCCCCGTTCCCTAACCCTAACCCTAACCCTAACCCTAAACCTAAACCTTACCCGAAGCCTTACCCTAACACTTCCCCTAATCCTTACCCGTACGCTGACACTAACCCGTACCCTATCACGTACGCTCATCCTAAACCGTTGTCGTACCCTAACCTGTCCCCTAAACCGTCCCCGTCCGCTAACCCTAACCCTAACCCTAACCCTAACCCTAACCCTAACCCTTACCCGAAGCCTTACCCTAACCCTTCCCCTAATCCTAACCCATACGATAACACTAACCTGTACCCTAACACGTACGGTCACCCTAAACCGTGGTCATACACTAACCTGTCCCCTAAACTGTCCCCGACCCCTAACCCTAACCCTAACCCTAACCCTAAACCTAAACCTTACCCGAAGCCTTACACTAACCCGTCCCCTAAACCTAACCCGTACGCTAACACTAACCCATACCCTAACACGTACGCTCACCCTAAACCGTTGTCGTACAGTAACCTGTCCCCTAAACGGTCACCGTCCCCTAACCCTAACCCTAAACCTAACCCTAACCCTTACCCGAAGCCTTACCGTAAACCGTCCCCTAATCCTAACCCATACGATAACACTAACCCGTACCCTAACACGTACGCTCACCCTAAACCGTTGTCGTACCCTAACCTGTCCCCTAAACCGTCCCCATCCCCTAACCCTAACCCTAACCCTAACCCTTACCCGAAGCCTTACCATAACCCGTCCCCTAATCCTAACCCCTATGCTAACACTAACCCGTACCCTAACACGTACGCTCACCCTAAACCGTTGTCGTACACTAACCTGTCCCCTAAAGCGTCCCCGTCCCCTAACCCTAACCCTAACCCTAACCCTAACCCTAACCCTTACCACAAGCCTTACCGTAACCCATCCCCTAATCCTAACCCATACGATAACACTAACCCGTACCCTAACACGTACGCTCACCCTAAACCGTTGTCGTACCCTAACCTGTCCCCTAAACCGTCCCCGTCCCCTAACCCTTACCCTAACCCTAGCCCTAACCCTTACCCGAAGCCTTACCCTAACCCGTCGCCTAATCCTAACCCGTACGCAAACACTAAACCTTACCCTAACACATACACACACCCTAAACAGTTGTCAAACACTAACCTGTCCCCTAAACCGTCCCCGACTCCTAACCCTAACCCTAACCCTAACCCTAAACCTAAACCTTACCCGAAGCCTTACTCTAACCCGTCCCCTAATCCTAACCCGTACGCTAACACTAACCTGTACCCTAACACGTACGCTCACCCTAAACCGTTGTCGTACCCTAACCTGTCCCTTAAACCATCCCCGTCGCCTAACCCTAACCCTAACCCTAACCCTTACACTTACCCGAAGCCTTATCCTAACCCGTCCCCTAATCCTAACCCGTATGCTAACTCTAACCCCTACCCTAACACGTACGCTCACCCTAAACCGTTGCCGTACCCTAACCTGTCCCCTAAACCGTCCCCATTCCCTAACCCTAACCATAACCCTAACCTTAACCCTAACCCTTACCCGAAGCCTTACCCTAACCCGTCCCCTAATCCTAACCCTTACGATAACACTAACCCGTACCCTAACACGTACGCTCACCCTAAACCGTTGTCGTACCCTAACCTGTCCCCTAAACCGTCCCCGTCCCCTAACCCTAACCCTAACCCTAATCCTAACCCTTACCCGAAGCCTTACACTAACCCGTCCCCTAATCCTAAACCGTACACTAACACTAACCCGTACCCTAACACGTACGCTCACCCTAAACCGTTGTCATACACTGACCGGTCCCCTAAACTGTCCCCGTCCCCGTCCCCTAACCCTAACTCAACCCTAACCCTAACCCTTACCCGAAGCCTTACCCTAACCCGTCCCCTAATCCTAACCCGTACGCTAACACTAACCCGTAGCCTAACACGTACGCTCACCATAAACCGTTTTCGTACCATAACCTGTCCCCTAAACCGTCCCCGTCCCCTAACCCTAACCCTAACCCTAAACCTAACCCTAACCCTAACCCTTACCCGAAGCCTTACCCTAACCCGTCACCTAATCCTAACCCATACGATAACACTAACCTGTACCCTAACACGTACGCTCACCCTAAACCGTTGTCATACACTAACCTGTCCCCTAAACTGTCCCCGTCCCCTAACCCTAACCCTAACCCTAACCCTAACCCTAAACCTTACCCGAAGCCTTACCCTAACCCGTCCCCTAATCCTAACCCCTACGCTAACTCTAACCCGTACCCTAACACGTACGCTCACCCTAAACCGTTTTCGTACAGTAACCTGTCCCCTAAACGGTCCCCGTCCCCTAACCCTAACCCTAAACCTAACCCTAACCCTTACCCGAAGCCTTACCGTAAACCGTCCCCTAATCCTAAACCATACGATAACACTAACCCGTACCCTAACACGTACGCTCACCCTAAACCGTTGTCGTACCCTAACCTGTCCCCTAAACCGTCCCCGTCCCCTAACCCTAACCCTAACCCTAACCCTTACCAGAAGCCTTACCATAACCCGTCCCCTAATCCTAACCCGCATGCTAACACTAACCCGTACCCTAACACGTACGCTCACCCTAAACCGTTGTCGTACACTAACCTGTCCCCTAAACCGTCCCCGTCCCCTAACCCTAACCCTAACCCTAACCCTTACCACAAGCCTTACCGTAACCCATCCCCTAATCCTAACCCATACGATAACACTAACCCGTACCATAACACTTATGCTCACCCTAAACCATTGTCATACCCTAACCTGTCCCCTAAACCGTCCCGGTCCCCTAACCCTAACCCTAACCCTAGCCCTAACCCTTACCCGAAGCCTTACCCTAACCCGTCCCCTAATCCTTACCCTTACGCTAACACTAACCCGTAGCCTAACACGTACGCTCATCATAAAACGTTGTCGTACCATAACCTGTCCCCTAAACCGTCCCCGTCCCCTAACCCTAACCCTAACCCTAACCCTAACCCTAACCCGTCCCCTAATCCTAACCCGAACGCTAACACTAAACCGTACCCTAACACATACGCACACCCTAAACCGTTGTCATACACTAACCTGTCCCCTAAACCGTCCCCATCTCCTAACCCTAACCCTAACCCTAACCCTAACCCTTACCCGAAGCCTTACTCTAACACGTCCTCTAATCCTAACCCGTACGCTAACACTAACCCGTACCCTAACACGTACGCTCACCCTAAACCGTTGTCGTACCCTGACCTGTCCCCTAAACCGTCCCCGTCCCCTAACCCTAACCCTAACCCTAACCCTAAAACTTACGCGAAGCCTTACCCTAACCCGTCCCCTAATCCTAACCCGTACGCTAACACTAACCCATACCCTAACACGTATGCTCACCCTAAACCATTGTCGTACCCTAACCTGTCCCCTAAACCATCACCGTCCCCTAAACCTAACCCTAACCCTAACCCTAACCCTAACCCGAACCCTTACCCGAAGCCTTAACCTAAACCGTCCCCTAATCCTAACCCGTATGCTAACTCTAACCCGTACCCTACCACGTACGCTCACCGTAAAACGTTGTCGTACCCTAACCTGACCCCTAAACCGTCCCCGTTCTCTAACCCTAACCCTAACCCTAACCCTAACCCTTACCCGAAGCCTTACCCTAACCCGTCCCATAATCCTAACCCGTACGCTAACACTAACCCGTACCCTAACACGTACGCTCACCCTAAACCGTTGTCGTACCCTAACCTGTCCCCTAAACCGTCCCCATCCCCTAACCCTAACCCTAACCCTAAACCTATCACTAACCCTTACCCGAAGCCTTACCCTAACCCGTCCCCTAAGCCTAATCCATACGATAACACTAACCTGTACCCTAACACGTACGCTCACCATAAACCGTTGTCGTACACTAACCTGTCCCCTAAACCGTCCCCATCCCCTAACCCTAACCCTAACCCTAACCCTAGCCCTTACCTGAAGCCTTACCCTAACCCGTCCCCTAAACCTAAGCCGTACGCTAACACTAAACTGTACCCTAACACGTACGCTCACCCTAAATCGTTGTCATACCCTAACCTGTCCCTTTAACCGTCCCTGTCGCCTAACCCTAACCCTAACCTTAACCCTAACACTTACCCGAGGCCTTACCCTAACCCGTCCCCTAATCCTAAACCGTACGCTAACACTAACCCGTACCCTAACTCGTACGCTCACCCTAAACCGTTGTCGTACCCTAACCTGTCCCCTAAACGGTCACCGTCCCCTAAACCTAACCCTAACCCTAACCCTAACCCTAACCCGAACCCTTACCCGAAGCCTTAACCTAAACCGTCCCCTAATCCTAACCCGTATGCTAACTCTAACCCGTACCCTAACACGTACGCTCACCCTAAACCGTTGTCGTACACTAACCTGTCCCCTAAACCGTCCCCGTCCCCTAACCCTAACCCTAACCCTAACCCTAACCCTTACCCGAAGCCATACCCTAACCCTTCCCCTAATCCTAACCCATACGATAACACTAACCTGTACCCTAACACGTACGGTCACCCTAAACCGTGGTCATACACTAACCTGTCCCCTAAACTGTCCCCGACCCCTAACCCTAACCCTAACCCTAACCCTAACCCTAAACCTTACCCGAAGCCTTACCCTAACCCATCCCCTAAACCTAACCTGTACGCTAACACTAACCCGTACCCTAACACGTACGCTCACCCTAAACCGTTGTCGTACAGTAACCTGTCCCCTAAACGGTCACCATCCCCTAACCCTAACCCTAAACCTAACCCTAAACCTTACCTGAAGCCTTACCGTAAACCGTCCCATAATCCTAACCCATACGATAACACTAACCCGTACCCTAACACGTACGCTCACCCTAAACCGTTGTCGTACCCTAACCTGTCCCCTAAACCGTCCCCGTCCCCTAACCCTAACCCTAACCCTAACCCTAACCCTTACCCGAAGCCTTACCATAACCCGTCCCCTAATCCTAACCCCTATGCTAACACTAACTCGTACCCTAACACGTACGCTCACCCTAAACAGTTGTCGTACACTAACCTGTCCCCTAAAGCGTCCCCGTCCCCTAACCCTTACCCGAACCCTAACCCTAACCCTAACCCTTACCACAAGCCTTACCGTAACCCATCCCCTAATCCTAACCCATACGATAACACTAACCCGTACCCTAACACGTACGCTCACCCTAAACCGTTGTCGTACCCTAACCTGTCCCCTAAACCGTCCCCGTCCCGTAACCCTAACCCTAACCCTAGGCCTAACCCTTACCCGAAGCCTTACCCTAACCCGTCCCCTAATCCTAACCCGTACGCTAACACTAAACCTTACCCTAACACATACACACACCCTAAACCGTTGTCATACACTAACCTGTCCCCTAAACTGTCCCCGACACCTAACCCTAACCCTAACCCTAACCCTAACCCTAAACCTTACCCGAAGCCTTAACCTAAACCGTCCCCTAATCCTAACCCGTATGCTAACTCTAAGCCGTACCCTAACACGTACGCTCACCCTAAACCGTTGTCGTACCCTAACCTATCCCCTAAACCGTCCCCGTTCCCTAAACCTAACCCTAACCCTAACCCTAACCCTAAACCTAACCCTTACCCGAAGCCTTACACTAACCCGTCCCCTAATCCTAACCCGTACGCTAAAACTAACCCGTACCCTAACACGTACGCTCACCCTAAACCGTTGTCGTACCCTAACCTGTCCCCTAAACCGTCACCGTCCCCTAAACCTAACCCTAACCCTAACCCTAACCCGAACCCTTACCCGAAGCCTTACCCTAAACCGTCCCCTAATACTAACCCGTATGCTAACTCTAACCCGTACCCTAACACGTACGCTCACCCTAAACCGTTGTCGTACACTAACCTGTCCCCTAAACCGTCCCCGTTCCCTAACCCTAACCCTAACCCTAACCCTAACCCTTACCCGAAGCCTTACCGTAAACCGTCCCCTAATCCTAACCCATACGATAACACTAACCCGTACCCTAACACGTACGCTCACCCTAAACCGTTTTCGTACTCTAACCTGTCCCCTAAATCGTCCCCGTCCCCTAAACCTAACCCTAACCCTTACCCGAAGCCTTACCCTAACCCGTCCCCTAATCCTAACCCATACGCTAACACTAACCCGTACCCTAACACGTACGCTCACCCTAAACCGTTGTCGTACCCTAACCTGTCCCCTAAACCGTCCCCATCCCCTAACCCTAACCCTAACCCTAACCCTAGGCCTTACCCGAAGCCTTATCCTAACCCATCCCCTAATCCTAACCCGTACGCTAACACTAACCCGTAGCCTAACACGTACGCTCACCATAAACCGTTGTCGTACCATGATCTGTCCCCTAAACCGTCCCCGTCCCCTAACCCTAACCCTAACCCTAACCCTAACCCTAACCCTAACCCTTACCCGAAGCCTTACCCTAACCCCTCCCCTATTCCTAAACCGTACGCTAACACTAACCCGTACCCTAACTCGTAAGCTCACCCAAAACCGTCGTCGTACCCTAACCTGTCCCCTAAACCGTCACCGTCCCCTAAACCTAACCCTAACCCTAAACCTAACCCTAACCCGAAACCTTACCCGAAGCCTTACCCTAAACCGTCCCCTAATCCTAACCCGTGTGCTAACTCTAACCGTACCCTAACACGTACGCTCACCCTAAACCATTGTCGTACCCTAACCTGTCCCCTAAACCATCCCCGTTCCCTAACCCTAACCCTAACCCTAACCCTAAACCTAAACCTTACCCGAAGCCTTACCCTAACACTTCCCCTAATCCTTACCCGTACGCTGACACTAACCCGTACCCTATCACGTACGCTCACCCTAAACCGTTGTCGTACCCTAACCTGTCCCCTAAACCGTCCCCGTCCGCTAACCCTAACCCTAACCCTAACCCTAACCCTAACCCTAACCCTTACCCGAAGCCTTACCCTAACCCTTCCCCTAATCCTAACCCATACGATAACACTAACCTGTACCCTAACACGTACGGTCACCCTAAACCGTGGTCATACACTAACCTGTCCCCTAAACTGTCCCCGACCCCTAACCCTAACCCTAACCCTAACCCTAAACCTAAACCTTACCCGAAGCCTTACACTAACCCGTCCCCTAAACCTAACCCGTACGCTAACACTAACCCATACCCTAACACGTACGCTCACCCTAAACCGTTGTCGTACAGTAACCTGTACCCTAAACGGTCACCGTCCCCTAACCCTAACCCTAAACCTAACCCTAACCCTTACCCGAAGCCTTACCGTAAACCGTCCCCTAATCCTAACCCATACGATAACACTAACCCGTACCCTAACACGTACGCTCACCCTAAACCGTTGTCGTACCCTAACCTGTCCCCTAAACCGTCCCCATCCCCTAACCCTAACCCTAACCCTAACCCTTACCCGAAGCCTTACCATAACCCGTCCCCTAATCCTAACCCCTATGCTAACACTAACCCGTACCCTAACACGTACGCTCACCCTAAACCGTTGTCGTACACTAACCTGTCCCCTAAAGCGTCCCCGTCCCCTAACCCTAACCCTAACCCTAACCCTAACCCTAACCCTTACCACAAGCCTTACCGTAACCCATCCCCTAATCCTAACCCATACGATAACACTAACCCGTACCCTAACACGTACGCTCACCCTAAACCGTTGTCGTACCCTAACCTGTCCCCTAAACCGTCCCCGTCCCCTAACCCTTACCCTAACCCTAGCCCTAACCCTTACCCGAAGCCTTACCCTAACCCGTCGCCTAATCCTAACCCGTACGCAAACACTAAACCTTACCCTAACACATACACACACCCTAAACAGTTGTCAAACACTAACCTGTCCCCTAAACCGTCCCCGACTCCTAACCCTAACCCTAACCCTAACCCTAATCCTAAACCTTACCCGAAGCCTTACTCTAACCCGTCCCCTAATCCTAACCCGTACGCTAACACTAACCTGTACCCTAACACGTACGCTCACCCTAAACCGTTGTCGTACCCTAACCTGTCCCTTAAACCATCCCCGTCGCCTAACCCTAACCCTAACCCTAACCCTTACACTTACCCGAAGCCTTATCCTAACCCGTCCCCTAATCCTAACCCGTATGCTAACTCTAACCCCTACCCTAACACGTACGCTCACCCTAAACCGTTGCCGTACCCTAACCTGTCCCCTAAACCGTCCCCATTCCCTAACCCTAACCATAACCCTAACCTTAACCCTAACCCTTACCCGAAGCCTTACCCTAACCCGTCCCCTAATCCTAACCCTTACGATAACACTAACCCGTACCCTAACACGTACGCTCACCCTAAACCGTTGTCGTACCCTAACCTGTCCCCTAAACCGTCCCCGTCCCCTAACCCTAACCCTAACCCTAACCCTAACCCTTACCCGAAGCCTTACACTAACCCGTCCCCTAATCCTAAACCGTACACTAACACTAACCCGTACCCTAACACGTACGCTCACCCTAAACCGTTGTCATACACTGACCGGTCCCCTAAACTGTCCCCGTCCCCGTCCCCTAACCCTAACTCAACCCTAACCCTAACCCTTACCCGAAGCCTTACCCTAACCCGTCCCCTAATCCTAACCCGTACGCTAACACTAACCCGTAGCCTAACACGTACGCTCACCATAAACCGTTTTCGTACCATAACCTGTCCCCTAAACCGTCCCCGTCCCCTAACCCTAACCCTAACCCTAACCCTAACCCTAACCCTAACCCTTACCCGAAGCCTTACCCTAACCCGTCACATAATCCTAACCCATACGATAACACTAACCTGTACCCTAACACGTACGCTCACCCTAAACCGTTGTCATACACTAACCTGTCCCCTAAACTGTCCCCGTCCCCTAACCCTAACCCTAACCCTAACCCTAACCCTAAACCTTACCCGAAGCCTTACCCTAACCCGTCCCCTAATCCTAACCCCTACGCTAACTCTAACCCGTACCCTAACACGTACGCTCACCCTAAACCGTTTTCGTACAGTAACCTGTCCCCTAAACGGTCCCCGTCCCCTAACCCTAACCCTAAACCTAACCCTAACCCTTACCCGAAGCCTTACCGTAAACCGTCCCCTAATCCTAAACCATACGATAACACTAACCCGTACCCTAACACGTACGCTCACCCTAAACCGTTGTCGTACCCTAACCTGTCCCCTAAACCGTCCCCGTCCCCTAACCCTAACCCTAACCCTAACCCTTACCAGAAGCCTTACCATAACCCGTCCCCTAATCCTAACCCGCTTGCTAACACTAACCCGTACCCTAACACGTACGCTCACCCTAAACCGTTGTCGTACACTAACCTGTCCCCTAAACCGTCCCCGTCCCCTAACCCTAACCCTAACCCTAACCCTTACCACAAGCCTTACCGTAACCCATCCCCTAATCCTAACCCATACGATAACACTAACCCGTACCATAACACTTATGCTCACCCTAAACCATTGTCATACCCTAACCTGTCCCCTAAACCGTCCCGGTCCCCTAACCCTAACCCTAACCCTAGCCCTAACCCTTACCCGAAGCCTTACCCTAACCCGTCCCCTAATCCTTACCCTTACGCTAACACTAACCCGTAGCCTAACACGTACGCTCATCATAAAACGTTGTCGTACCATAACCTGTCCCCTAAACCGTCCCCGTCCCCTAACCCTAACCCTAACCCTAACCCTAACCCTAACCCGTCCCCTAATCCTAACCCGAACGCTAACACTAAACCGTACCCTAACACGTACGCACACCCTAAACCGTTGTCATACACTAACCTGTCCCCTAAACCGTCCCCATCTCCTAACCCTAACCCTAACCCTAACCCTAACCCTTACCCGAAGCCTTACTCTAACACGTCCTCTAATCCTAACCCGTACGCTAACACTAACCCGTACCCTAACACGTACGCTCACCCTAAACCGTTGTCGTACCCTGACCTGTCCCCTAAACCGTCCCCGTCCCCTAACCCTAACCCTAACCCTAACCCTAAAACTTACGCGAAGCCTTACCCTAACCCGTCCCCTAATCCTAACCCGTACGCTAACACTAACCCATACCCTAACACGTATGCTCACCCTAAACCATTGTCGTACCCTAACCTGTCCCCTAAACCATCACCGTCCCCTAAACCTAACCCTAACCCTAACCCTAACCCTAACCCGAACCCTTACCCGAAGCCTTAACCTAATCATAACGCGTACGCTAACACTAACCAGTACCCTAACACGTACGCTCACCCTATACCATTGTCGTACCCTAACCTGTCCTCTAAAACGTCACCATCCCCTAACCCTAACCCTCGCCCTAATTCTATCCCTAACACTTACCCGAAGCCTTACACTAAACCGTCCCCTAATCCTAACGCGTACGCTAACACTAACAAGTACCGTAACACGTACACTCACCCTAAACCGTTGTCTTACCCTAACCTGTCCCCTAAACCGTCCCCATCCCCTAACCCTAACCCTAACCCTAACCGTAACCCTACCCCTATCCCTTACCCAAAGCCTTACACTAACCCGTGCCCTAATCCTAAACCGTACGCTAACACTAACCCGTACCCTAACACGTACGCTCACCATAAACCGTTGTCGTACACTAACCTGTCCCCTAAACCGTCCCCATCCCCTAACCCTAACCCTAACCCTAACCCTAGCCCTTACCTGAAGCCTTACCCTAACCCGTCCCCTAAACCTAAGCCGTACGCTAACACTAAACTGTACCCTAACACGTACGCTCACCCTAAATCGTTGTCATACCCTAACCTGTCCCTTTAACCGTCCCTGTCGCCTAACCCTAACCCTAACCTTAACCCTAACACTTACCCGAGGCCTTACCCTAACCCGTCCCCTAATCCTAAACCGTACGCTAACACTAACCCGTACCCTAACTCGTACGCTCACCCTAAACCGTTGTCGTACCCTAACCTGTCCCCTAAACGGTCACCGTCCCCTAAACCTAACCCTAACCCTAACCCTAACCCTAACCCGAACCCTTACCCGAAGCCTTAACCTAAACCGTCCCCTAATCCTAACCCGTATGCTAACTCTAACCCGTACCCTAACACGTACGCTCACCCTAAACCGTTGTCGTACACTAACCTGTCCCCTAAACCGTCCCCGTCCCCTAACCCTAACCCTAACCCTAACCCTAACCCTTACCCGAAGCCATACCCTAACCCTTCCCCTAATCCTAACCCATACGATAACACTAACCTGTACCCTAACACGTACGGTCACCCTAAACCGTGGTCATACACTAACCTGTCCCCTAAACTGTCCCCGACCCCTAACCCTAACCCTAACCCTAACCCTAACCCTAAACCTTACCCGAAGCCTTACCCTAACCCATCCCCTAAACCTAACCTGTACGCTAACACTAACCCGTACCCTAACACGTACGCTCACCCTAAACCGTTGTCGTACAGTAACCTGTCCCCTAAACGGTCACCGTCCCCTAACCCTAACCCTAAACCTAACCCTAAACCTTACCTGAAGCCTTACCGTAAACCGTCCCATAATCCTAACCCATACGATAACACTAACCCGTACCCTAACACGTACGCTCACCCTAAACCGTTGTCGTACCCTAACCTGTCCCCTAAACCGTCCCCGTCCCCTAACCCTAACCCTAACCCTAACCCTAACCCTTACCCGAAGCCTTACCATAACCCGTCCCCTAATCCTAACCCCTATGCTAACACTAACTCGTACCCTAACACGTACGCTCACCCTAAACAGTTGTCGTACACTAACCTGTCCCCTAAAGCGTCCCCGTCCCCTAACCCTTACCCGAACCCTAACCCTAACCCTAACCCTTACCACAAGCCTTACCGTAACCCATCCCCTAATCCTAACCCATACGATAACACTAACCCGTACCCTAACACGTACGCTCACCCTAAACCGTTGTCGTACCCTAACCTGTCCCCTAAACCGTCCCCGTCCCGTAACCCTAACCCTAACCCTAGCCCTAACCCTTACCCGAAGCCTTACCCTAACCCGTCCCCTAATCCTAACCCGTACGCTAACACTAAACCTTACCCTAACACATACACACACCCTAAACCGTTGTCATACACTAACCTGTCCCCTAAACTGTCCCCGACACCTAACGCTAACCCTAACCCTACCCCTAACCCTAAACCTTACCCGAAGCCTTAACCTAAACCGTCCCCTAATCCTAACCCGTATGCTAACTCTAACCCGTACCCTAACACGTACGCTCACCCTAAACCGTTGTCGTACCCTAACCTATCCCCTAAACCGTCCCCGTTCCCTAAACCTAACCCTAACCCTAACCCTAACCCTAAACCTAACCCTTACCCGAAGCCTTACACTAACCCGTCCCCTAATCCTAACCCGTACGCTAAAACTAACCCGTACCCTAACACGTACGCTCACCCTAAACCGTTGTCGTACCCTAACCTGTCCCCTAAACCGTCACCGTCCCCTAAACCTAACCCTAACCCTAACCCTAACCCGAACCCTTACCCGAAGCCTTACCCTAAACCGTCCCCTAATACTAACCCGTATGCTAACTCTAACCCGTACCCTAACACGTACGCTCACCCTAAACCGTTGTCGTACACTAACCTGTCCCCTAAACCGTCCCCGTTCCCTAACCCTAACCCTAACCCTAACCCTAACCCTTACCCGAAGCCTTACACTAACCCGTCCCCTAATCCTAACCCGTACGCTAACACTAACCCATACCCTAACACGTTCGCTCACCCAAAACCGTTGTCGTAATCTAACCTGTCCCCTAAACCGTCCCCGTCCCCTAACCCTAACCCTAACCCTAACCCTAACACTAACCCTTACCCGAAGCCTTACCCTAACCCGTCCCCTAATCCTAACCCATACGATAACACTAACCTGTACCCTAACACGTACTCTCACCCTAAACCGTTGTCATACACTAACCTGTCCCCTAAACTGTCCCCGTCCCCTAACCCTAACCCTAACCCTAACCCTAACCCTAAACCTTACCCGAAACCTTACCCTAACCCGTCCCCTAATCCTAACCCTTACGATAACACTAACCCGTACCCTAACACGTACGCTCACCCTAAACCGTTGTCGTACCCTAACCTGTCCCCTAAACCATCCCCATCCCCTAACCCTAACCCTAACCCTAACCCTAAACCTAATCCTTACCCGAAGCCTTACACTAACCCGTCCCCTATTCCTAACCCTTACGCTAACACTAACCCGTACCCTAACACGTAGGCTCACCCAAAACCGTTGTCGTACCCTAACCTGTCCCCTAAACCGTCACCGTCCCCTAAACCTAACCCTAACCCTAAACCTAACCCTAACCCAAACCCTTACCCGAAGCCTTACCCTAAACCGTCCCCTAATCCTAACCCGTATGCTAACTCTAACCGTACCCTAACACGTACGCTCACCCTAACCCATTGTCGTAACCTAACCTGTCCCCTAAACCGTCCCCGTCCCCGTCCCCTAACCCTAACCCTAAACCTAACCCTTACCCGAAGCCTTACGCTAACCCGTCCCCTAATCCTAACCCGTATGCTAACACTAACCCGTACCCTAACACGTACGCTCCCCTAAATCGTTGTCGTACCCTAACCTGTCCCCTAAACCGTCACCGTCCCCTAAACCTAACCCTAACCCTAACCCTAACCCGAACCCTACTCGAAACCTTAACCTAAACCGTCCCCTAATCCTGACCCGTATCCTAACTCTAACCCATACCCTAACACGTACGCTCACCCAAAACCGTTGTCGTACCCTAACCTGTCCCCTAAACCGTCCCCGTTCCCTAACCCTAACCCTAACCCTAACCCTAACCCTTACCCGACGCCTTACCCTAACCCGTCCCCTAATCCTAACCCGTACGCTAACACTAACCCGTACCCTAACACGTACGCTCACCCTAAACCGTTGTCGTACCCTAACCTGTCCCCTAAACCGTCACCGTCCCCTAAACCTAACCCTAACCCTAACCCTAACCCGAACCCTTACCCGAAGCCTTAACCTAAACCGTCCCCTAATCCTAAACCGTACGCTAACTCTAACCCGTAGCCTAACACGTACGCTCACCCTAAACCGTTGTCGTACCCTAACCTGTCCCCTAAACCGTCCCCGTCCGCTAACCCTAACCCTAACCCTAACCCTAACCCTAACCCTAACCCTAACCCTTACCCGAAGCCTTACCCTAAACCTTCCCCTAATCCTAACCCATACGATAACACTAACCTGTACCCTAACACGTACGGTCACCCTAAACCGTGGTCATAGACTAACCTGTCCCCTAAACTGTCCCCGACCCCTAACCCTAACCCTAACCCTAACCCTAAACCTAAACCTTACCCGAAGCCTTACACTAACCCGTCCCCTAAACCTAACCCGTACGCTAACACTAACCCGTACCCTAACACGTACGCTCACCCTAAACCGTTGTCGTACCCTAACCTGTCCCTTAAACCATCCCCGTCGCCTAACCCTAACCCTAACCCTAACCCTTACACTTACCCGAAGCCTTATCCTAACCCGTCCCCTAATCCTAACCCGTATGCTAACTCTAACCCCTACCCTAACACGTACGCTCACCCTAAACCGTTGCCGTACACTAACCTGTCCCCTAAACCGTCCCCATTCCCTAACCCTAACCATAACCCTAACCTTAACCCTAACCCTTACCCGAAGCCTTACCCTAACCCGTCCCCTAATCCTAACCCTTACGATAACACTAACCCGTACCCTAACACGTACGCTCACCCTAAACCGTTGTCGTACCCTAACCTGTCCCCTAAACCGTCCCCGTCCCCTAACCCTAACCCTAACCCTAACCCTAACCCTTACCCGAAGCCTTACCCTAACCCGTCCCCTAATCCTAAACCGTACACTAACACTAACCCGTACCCTAACACGTACGCTCACCCTAAACCGTTGTCATACACTGACCGGTCCCCTAAACCGTCCCCGTCCCCGTCCCCTAACCCTAACTCAACCCTAACCCTAACCCTTACCCGAAGCCTTATCCTAACCCGTCCCCTAATCCTAACCCGTATGCTAACTCTAACCCCTACCCTAACACGTACGCTCACCCTAAACCGTTGCCGTACCCTAACCTGTCCCCTAAACCGTCCCCATTCCCTAACCCTAACCATAACCCTAACCTTAACCCTAACCCTTACCCGAAGCCTTACCCTAACCCGTCTCCTAATCCTAACCCTTACGATAACACTAACCCGTACCCTAACACGTACGCTCAGCCTAAACCGTTGTCGTACACTAACCTGTCCCCTAAACCGTCCCCGTCCCCTAATCCTAACCCTAACCCTAACCCTAACCCTTACCCGAAGCCTTACCGTAAACCGTCCCCTAATCCTAACCCATACGATAACACTAACCCGTACCCTAACACGTACGCTCACCCTAAACCGTTTTCGTACTCTAACCTGTCCCCTAAATCGTCCCCGTCCCCTAAACCTAACCCTAACCCTTACCCGAAGCCTTACCCTAACCCGTCCCCTAATCCTAACCCATACGCTAACACTAACCCGTACCCTAACACGTACGCTCACCCTAAACCGTTGTCGTACCCTAACCTGTCCCCTAAAACGTCCCCATCCCCTAACCCTAACCCTAACCCTAACCCTAGGCCTTACCCGAAGCCTTACCCTAACCCATCCCCTAATCCTAACCCGTACGCTAACACTAACCCGTAGCCTAACACGTACGCTCACCATAAACCGTTGTCGTACCATGATCTGTCCCCTAAACCGTCCCCGTCCCCTAACCCTAACCCTAACCCTAACCCTAACCCTAACCCTAACCCTTACCCGAAGCCTTACCCTAACCCCTCCCCTATTCCTAAACCGTACGCTAACACTAACCCGTACCCTAACTCGTAAGCTCACCCAAAACCGTCGTCGTACCCTAACCTGTCCCCTAAACCGTCACCGTCCCCTAAACCTAACCCTAACCCTAAACCTAACCCTAACCCGAAACCTTACCCGAAGCCTTACCCTAAACCGTCCCCTAATCCTAACCCGTGTGCTAACTCTAACCGTACCCTAACACGTACGCTCACCCTAAACCATTGTCGTACCCTAACCTGTCCCCTAAACCATCCCCGTTCCCTAACCCTAACCCTAACCCTAACCCTAAACCTAAACCTTACCCGAAGCCTTACCCTAACACTTCCCCTAATCCTTACCCGTACGCTGACACTAACCCGTACCCTATCACGTACGCTCACCCTAAACCGTTGTCGTACCCTAACCTGTCCCCTAAACCGTCCCCGTCCGCTAACCCTAACCCTAACCCTAACCCTAACCCTAACCCTAACCCTTACCCGAAGCCTTACCCTAACCCTTCCCCTAATCCTAACCCATACGATAACACTAACCTGTACCCTAACACGTACGGTCACCCTAAACCGTGGTCATACACTAACCTGTCCCCTAAACTGTCCCCGACCCCTAACCCTAACCCTAACCCTAACCCTAAACCTAAACCTTACCCGAAGCCTTACACTAACCCGTCCCCTAAACCTAACCCGTACGCTAACACTAACCCATACCCTAACACGTACGCTCACCCTAAACCATTGTCGTACAGTAACCTGTCACCTAAACGGTCACCGTCCCCTAACCCTAACCCTAAACCTAACCCTAACCCTTACCCGAAGCCTTACCGTAAACCGTCCCCTAATCCTAACCCATACGATAACACTAACCCGTACCCTAACACGTACGCTCACCCTAAACCGTTGTCGTACCCTAACCTGTCCCCTAAACCGTCCCCATCCCCTAACCCTAACCCTAACCCTAACCCTTACCCGAAGCCTTACCATAACCCGTCCCCTAATCCTAACCCCTATGCTAACACTAACCCGTACCCTAACACGTACGCTCACCCTAAACCGTTGTCGTACACTAACCTGTCCCCTAAAGCGTCCCCGTCCCCTAACCCTAACCCTAACCCTAACCCTAACCCTAACCCTTAACACAAGCCTTACCGTAACCCATCCCCTAATCCTAACCCATACGATAACACTAACCCGTACCCTAACACGTACGCTCACCCTAAACCGTTGTCGTACCCTAACCTGTCCCCTAAACCGTCCCCGTCCCCTAACCCTTACCCTAACCCTAGCCCTAACCCTTACCCGAAGCCTTACCCTAACCCGTCGCCTAATCCTAACCCGTACGCAAACACTAAACCTTACCCTAACACATACACACACCCTAAACAGTTGTCATACACTAACCTGTCCCCTAAACCGTCCCCGACTCCTAACCCTAACCCTAACCCTAACCCTAAACCTAAACCTTACCCGAAGCCTTACTCTAACCCGTCCCCTAATCCTAACCCGTACGCTAACACTAACCTGTACCCTAACACGTACGCTCACCCTAAACCGTTGTCGTACCCTAACCTGTCCCTTAAACCATCCCCGTCGCCTAACCCTAACCCTAACCCTAACCCTTACACTTACCCGAAGCCTTATCCTAACCCGTCCCCTAATCCTAACCCGTATGCTAACTCTAACCCCTACCCTAACACGTACGCTCACCCTAAACCGTTGCCGTACCCTAACCTGTCCCCTAAACCGTCCCCATTCCCTAACCCTAACCATAACCCTAACCTTAACCCTAACCCTTACCCGAAGCCTTACCCTAACCCGTCCCCTAATCCTAACCCTTACGATAACACTAACCCGTACCCTAACACGTACGCTCACCCTAAACCGTTGTCGTACCCTAACCTGTCCCCTAAACCGTCCCCGTCCCCTAACCCTAACCCTAACCCTAACCCTAACCCTTACCCGAAGCCTTACACTAACCCGTCCCCTAATCCTAAACCGTACACTAACACTAACCCGTACCCTAACACGTACGCTCACCCTAAACCGTTGTCATACACTGACCGGTCCCCTAAACTGTCCCCGTCCCCGTCCCCTAACCCTAACTCAACCCTAACCCTAACCCTTACCCGAAGCCTTACCCTAACCCGTCCCCTAATCCTAACCCGTACGCTAACACTAACCCGTAGCCTAACACGTACGCTCACCATAAACCGTTTTCGTACCATAACCTGTCCCCTAAACCGTCCCCGTCCCCTAACCCTAACCCTAACCCTAACCCTAACCCTAACCCTAACCCTTACCCGAAGCCTTACCCTAACCCGTCACCTAATCCTAACCCATACGATAACACTAACCTGTACCCTAACACGTACGCTCACCCTAAACCGTTGTCATACACTAACCTGTCCCCTAAACTGTCCCCGTCCCCTAACCCTAACCCTAACCCTAACCCTAACCCTAAACCTTACCCGAAGCCTTACCCTAACCCGTCCCCTAATCCTAACCCCTACGCTAACTCTAACCCGTACCCTAACACGTACGCTCACCCTAAACCGTTTACGTACAGTAACCTGTCCCCTAAACGGTCCCCGTCCCCTAACCCTAACCCTAAACCTATCCCTAACCCTTACCCGAAGCCTTACCGTAAACCGTCCCCTAATCCTAAACCATACGATAACACTAACCCGTACCCTAACACGTACGCTCACCCTAAACCGTTGTCGTACCCTAACCTGTCCCCTAAACCGTCCCCGTCCCCTAACCCTAACCCTAACCCTAACCCTTACCAGAAGCCTTACCATAACCCGTCCCCTAATCCTAACCCGCATGCTAACACTAACCCGTACCCTAACACGTACGCTCACCCTAAACCGTTGTCGTACACTAACCTGTCCCCTAAACCGTCCCCGTCCCCTAACCCTAACCCTAACCCTAACCCTTACCACAAGCCTTACCGTAACCCATCCCCTAATCCTAACCCATACGATAACACTAACCCGTACCATAACACTTATGCTCACCCTAAACCATTGTCATACCCTAACCTGTCCCCTAAACCGTCCCGGTCCCCTAACCCTAACCCTAACCCTAGCCCTAACCCTTACCCGAAGCCTTACCGTAACCCGTCCCCTAATCCTTACCCTTACGCTAACACTAACCCGTAGCCTAACACGTACGCTCATCATAAAACGTTGTCGTACCATAACCTGTCCCCTAAACCGTCCCCGTCCCCTAACCCTAACCCTAACCCTAACCCTAACCCTAACCCGTCCCCTAATCCTAACCCGAACGCTAACACTAAACCGTACCCTAACACATACGCACACCCTAAACCGTTGTCATACACTAACCTGTCCCCTAAACCGTCCCCATCTCCTAACCCTAACCCTAACCCTAACCCTAACCCTTACCCGAAGCCTTACTCTAACACGTCCTCTAATCCTAACCCGTACGCTAACACTAACCCGTACCCTAACACGTACGCTCACCCTAAACCGTTGTCGTACCCTGACCTGTCCCCTAAACCGTCCCCGTCCCCTAACCCTAACCCTAACCCTAACCCTAAAACTTACGCGAAGCCTTACCCTAACCCGTCCCCTAATCCTAACCCGTACGCTAACACTAACCCATACCCTAACACGTATGCTCACCCTAAACCATTGTCGTACCCTAACCTGTCCCCTAAACCATCACCGTCCCCTAAACCTAACCCTAACCCTAACCCTAACCCTAACCCGAACCCTTACCCGAAGCCTTAACCTAAACCGTCCCCTAATCCTAACCCGTATGCTAACTCTAACCCGTACCCTACCACGTACGCTCACCGTAAAACGTTGTCGTACCCTAACCTGACCCCTAAACCGTCCCCGTTCTCTAACCCTAACCCTAACCCTAACCCTAACCCTTACCCGAAGCCTTACCCTAACCCGTCCCATAATCCTAACCCGTACGCTAACACTAACCCGTACCCTAACACGTACGCTCACCCTAAACCGTTGTCGTACCCTAACCTGTCCCCTAAACCGTCCCCATCCCCTAACCCTAACCCTAACCCTAAACCTATCACTAACCCTTACCCGAAGCCTTACCCTAACCCGTCCCCTAAGCCTAATCCATACGATAACACTAACCTGTACCCTAACACGTACGCTCACCATAAACCGTTGTCGTACACTAACCTGTCCCCTAAACCGTCCCCATCCCCTAACCCTAACCCTAACCCTAACCCTAGCCCTTACCTGAAGCCTTACCCTAACCCGTCCCCTAAACCTAAGCCGTACGCTAACACTAAACTGTACCCTAACACGTACGCTCACCCTAAATCGTTGTCATACCCTAACCTGTCCCTTTAACCGTCCCTGTCGCCTAACCCTAACCCTAACCTTAACCCTAACACTTACCCGAGGCCTTAACCTAACCCGTCCCCTAATCCTAAACCGTACGCTAACACTAACCCGTACCCTAACTCGTACGCTCACCCTAAACCGTTGTCGTACCCTAACCTGTCCCCTAAACGGTCACCGTCCCCTAAACCTAACCCTAACCCTAACCCTAACCCTAACCCGAACCCTTACCCGAAGCCTTAACCTAAACCGTCCCCTAATCCTAACCCGTATGCTAACTCTAACCCGTACCCTAACACGTACGCTCACCCTAAACCGTTGTCGTACACTAACCTGTCCCCTAAACCGTCCCCGTCCCCTAACCCTAACCCTAACCCTAACCCTAACCCTTACCCGAAGCCATACCCTAACCCTTCCCCTAATCCTAACCCATACGATAACACTAACCTGTACCCTAACACGTACGGTCACCCTAAACCGTGGTCATACACTAACCTGTCCCCTAAACTGTCCCCGACCCCTAACCCTAACCCTAACCCTAACCCTAACCCTAAACCTTACCCGAAGCCTTACCCTAACCCATCCCCTAAACCTAACCTGTACGCTAACACTAACCCGTACCCTAACACGTACGCTCACCCTAAACCGTTGTCGTACAGTAACCTGTCCCCTAAACGGTCACCGTCCCCTAACCCTAACCCTAAACCTAACCCTAAACCTTACCTGAAGCCTTACCGTAAACCGTCCCATAATCCTAACCCATACGATAACACTAACCCGTACCCTAACACGTACGCACACCCTAAACCGTTGTCGTACCCTAACCTGTCCCCTAAACCGTCCCCGTCCCCTAACCCTAACCCTAACCCTAACCCTAACCCTTACCCGAAGCCTTACCATAACCCGTCCCCTAATCCTAACCCCTATGCTAACACTAACTCGTACCCTAACACGTACGCTCACCCTAAACAGTTGTCGTACACTAACCTGTCCCCTAAAGCGTCCCCGTCCCCTAACCCTTACCCGAACCCTAACCCTAACCCTAACCCTTACCACAAGCCTTACCGTAACCCATCCCCTAATCCTAACCCATACGATAACACTAACCCGTACCCTAACACGTACGCTCACCCTAAACCGTTGTCGTACCCTAACCTGTCCCCTAAACCGTCCCCGTCCCGTAACCCTAACCCTAACCCTAGCCCTAACCCTTACCCGAAGCCTTACCCTAACCCGTCCCCTAATCCTAACCCGTACGCTAACACTAAACCTTACCCTAACACATACACACACCCTAAACCGTTGTCATACACTAACCTGTCCCCTAAACTGTCCCCGACACCTAACCCTAACCCTAACCCTAACCCTAACCCTAAACCTTACCCGAAGCCTTAACCTAAACCGTCCCCTAATCCTAACCCATATGCTAACTCTAACCCGTACCCTAACACGTACGCTCACCCTAAACCGTTGTCGTACCCTAACCTATCCCCTAAACCGTCCCCGTTCCCTAAACCTAACCCTAACCCTAACCCTAACCCTAAACCTAACCCTTACCCGAAGCCTTACACTAACCCGTCCCCTAATCCTAACCCGTACGCTAAAACTAACCCGTACCCTAACACGTACGCTCACCCTAAACCGTTGTCGTACCCTAACCTGTCCCCTAAACCGTCACCGTCCCCTAAACCTAACCCTAACCCTAACCCTAACCCGAACCCTTACCCGAAGCCTTACCCTAAACCGTCCCCTAATACTAACCCGTATGCTAACTCTAACCCGTACCCTAACACGTACGCTCACCCTAAACCGTTGTCGTACACTAACCTGTCCCCTAAACCGTCCCCGTTCCCTAACCCTAACCCTAACCCTAACCCTAACCCTTACCCGAAGCCTTACACTAACCCGTCCCCTAATCCTAACCCGTACGCTAACACTAACCCATACCCTAACACGTTCGCTCACCCAAAACCGTTGTCGTAATCTAACCTGTCCCCTAAACCGTCCCCGTCCCCTAACCCTAACCCTAACCCTAACCCTAACACTAACCCTTACCCGAAGCCTTACCCTAACCCGTCCCCTAATCCTAACCCATACGATAACACTAACCTGTACCCTAACACGTACTCTCACCCTAAACCGTTGTCATACACTAACCTGTCCCCTAAACTGTCCCCGTCCCCTAACCCTAACCCTAACCCTAACCCTAACCCTAAACCTTACCCGAAACCTTACCCTAACCCGTCCCCTAATCCTAACCCTTACGATAACACTAACCCGTACCCTAACACGTACGCTCACCCTAAACCGTTGTCGTACCCTAACCTGTCCCCTAAACCATCCCCATCCCCTAACCCTAACCCTAACCCTAACCCTAAACCTAATCCTTACCCGAAGCCTTACACTAACCCGTCCCCTATTCCTAACCCTTACGCTAACACTAACCCGTACCCTAACACGTAGGCTCACCCAAAACCGTTGTCGTACCCTAACCTGTCCCCTAAAACGTCACCGTCCCCTAAACCTAACCCTAACCCTAAACCTAACCCTAACCCAAACCCTTACCCGAAGCCTTACCCTAAACCGTCCCCTAATCCTAACCCGTATGCTAACTCTAACCGTACCCTAACACGTACGCTCACCCTAACCCATTGTCGTAACCTAACCTGTCCCCTAAACCGTCCCCGTCCCCGTCCCCTAACCCTAACCCTAAACCTAACCCTTACCCGAAGCCTTACGCTAACCCGTCCCCTAATCCTAACCCGTATGCTAACACTAACCCGTACCCTAACACGTACGCTCCCCTAAATCGTTGTCGTACCCTAACCTGTCCCCTAAACCGTCACCGTCCCCTAAACCTAACCCTAACCCTAACCCTAACCCGAACCCTACTCGAAACCTTAAACTAAACCGTCCCCTAATCCTGACCCGTATGCTAACTCTAACCCATACCCTAACACGTACGCTCACCCAAAACCGTTGTCGTACCCTAACCTGTCCCCTAAACCGTCCCCGTTCCCTAACCCTAACCTTAACCCTAACCCTAACCCTTACCCGACGCCTTACCCTAACCCGTCCCCTAATCCTAACCCGTACGCTAACACTAACCCGTACCCTAACACGTACGCTCACCCTAAACCGTTGTCGTACCCTAACCTGTCCCCTAAACCGTCACCGTCCCCTAAACCTAACCCTAACCCTAACCCTAACCCGAACCCTTACCCAAAGCCTTAACCTAAACCGTCCCCTAATCCTAAACCGTATGCTAACTCTAACCCGTAGCCTAACACGTACGCTCACCCTAAACCGTTGTCGTACCCTAACCTGTCCCCTAAGCTGTCCCCATTCCCTAACCCTAACACTAACCCTAACCCTAACCCTAACCCTAACCCTTACCCGAAGCCTTACCCTAACCCGTCCCCTAATCCTAACCTGTACGCTAAAACTAACCCGTACCCTAACACGTACGCTCACCCTAAACCGTTGTCGTACCCTAACCTGTCCCCTAAACCGTCACCGTCCCCTAAACCTAACCCTAACCCTAACCCTAACCCTAACCCGAACCCTTACCCGAAGCCTTACCCTAACCCGTCCCCTAATCCTAAACCGTACGCTTACACTAACCTGTACCCTAACACGTACGCTCACCCTAAACCGTTGTCGTACCCTAACCTGTCCCTTTAACCGTCCCCGTCGCCTAACCCTAACCCTAACCCTAACCCTAAACCTAACACTTACCCGAAGCCTTATCCTAACCCGTCACCTAATCCTAACCCGTATGCTAACTCTAACCCGTACTCTAACACGTACGCTAACCCTAAACTGTTGCCGTACACTAACCTGTCCCCTAAACCGTCCCCATTCCCTAACCCTAACCATAACCCTAACCTTAACCTTAACCCTTACCCGAAGCCTTACCCTAACCCGTCCCCTAATCCTAACCCATACGATAACACTAACCTGTACCCTAACACGTACGCTCACCATAAACCATTGTCGTATACTAACCTGTCCCCTAATCCGTCCCCATCCCCTAACCCTAAACCTAACCCTAACCCTAGCCCGTACCTGAAGCCTTACCCTAACCCGTCCCCTATCCTAACCCGTACGCTAACACTAACCTGTACCCTAACACGTACACTCACCCTAAACCGTTGTCGTACCCTAACCTGTCGCCTAAACCGTCCCCATTCCCTAACCCTAACCATAACCCCAACCTTAACCCTAACCCTTACCCGAAGCCTTACCCTAACCCGTCCCCTAATCTTAACCCTTACGATAACACTAACCTGTACCCTAACACGTACGCTCACCCTAAACCGTTGTCGTACCCTAACCTGTCGCCTAAACCGTCCCCGTCCCCTAACTCGAACCCTAACCCTAACCCTAACCCTTACCCGAAGCCTTACCCTCACCCGTCACCTAATCCTAAACCGTACGCTAACACTAACCCATACCCTAACACGTACGCTCAGCCTACACCGTTGTCATACACTGACCTGTCCCCTAAACCGTCCCCGTCCCCGTCCCCTAACCCTAACTCAACCCTAACCCTAACCCTTACCCGAAGCCTTACCCTAACCCGTCCCCTAATCCTAACCCGTACGCTAACACTAACCCGTACCCTAACACGTACGCTCACCCTAAACCGTTGTCCTACCCTAACCTGTCCCCTAAACCGTCCCCGTCCCGTAACCCTAACCCTAACCCTAACCCTAACCCTTACCCGAAGCCTTACCCTAACCCATCACCTAATCCTAACCCGTACGCTAACACTAACCCGTAGCCTAACACGTACGCTCACCCTAAACCGTTGTCGTACCCTAACCTGTCCCCTAAACCGTCCCCGTCCCCTAACCCAAACCCTAACCCTAAACCTAACACTAACCCTTACCCGAAGCCTTATCCTATCCCGTCCCCTAATCCTAACCCATACGATAACCCTAACCTGTACCCTAACACGTACGCTCACCATAAACCGTTGTCGTACACTAACCTGTCCCCTAAACCGTCCCCATCCCCTAACCCTAACCCTAACCCTAACCCTAGCCCTTATCTGAAGCCTTACCATAACCCGTCCCCTAATCCTAACCCGTACGCTAACACTAACCTGTACCCTTACACGTACGCTCACCCTAAACCGTTGTCGTACCCTAACCTGTCCCTTAAACCGTCCCCGTCGCCTAACCCTAACCCTAACCCTAACCCTAACCCTAACACTTACCCGAAGCCTTACCCTAACCCGTCCCCTAATCCTAACCCGTATGCTAACTCTAAACCGTACTCTAACACGTACGCTCACCCTAAACCGTTGTCGTACACTAACCTGTCCCCTAAACCGTCCCCATTCTCTAACCCTAACCATAACCCTAACCTTAACCCTAACCCTTACCCGAAGCCTTACACTAACCCGTCCCCTAATCCTAACTCGTACGCTAACACTAACCCGTACCCTAACACGTACGCTCACCCTAAACCGTTGTCGTATTCTAACCTGTCCCCTAAACCGTCCCCGTCCCCTAACCCTAACCCTAACCCTAACCCTAACCCTTACCCGAAGCCTTATCATAACCCATCCCCTAATCCTAACCCGTACGCTAACACTAACCCGTAGCCTAACACGTACGCTCACCATAAACCGTTGTCGTACCATAACCTGTCCCCTAAACCGTCCCCGTACGCTAACCCTAACCCTAACCCTAACCCTAACCCTAACCCTTACCCGAAGCCTTACCCTAACACGTCCTCTAATCCTAACCCGTACGCTAACACTAACACGTAACCTAACACGTACGCTCACCCTAAACCGTTGTCGTACCCTAACCTGTCCCCTAAACCGTCCCCGTCCCCAACCCTAACCCTAACACTAACCCTAATCCTTACCCGAAGCCTTACCCTAACCCGTCCCCTATTCCTAAACCGTACGCTAACACTAACCCGTACCCTAACACGTAGGCTCACCCAAAACCGTTGTCGTACCCTAACCTGTCCCCTAAACCGTCACCGTCCCCTAAACCTAACCCTAACCCTAAACCTAACCCTAACCCGAACCCTTACCCGAAGCCTTACCCTAAACCGTCCCCTAATCCTAACCCGTATGCTAACTCTAACCGTACCCTAACACGTACGCTCACCCTAAACCATTGTCATACCCTAACCTGTCCCCTAAACCGTCCCCGTTCCCTAACCCTAACCCTAACCCTAACCCTAACCCTTACCCGAAGCCTTACCCTAACCCTTCCCCTAATCGTAACCCGTACGCTGACACTAACCCGTACCCTAACACGTACGCTCACCCTAAACCGTTGTCGTACCCTAACCTGTCCCCTAAACCGTCCCCGTCCCCTAAACCTAACCCTAACCCTAACCCTAACCCTAACCCTAACCCTTACCCGAAGCCTTACCCTAACCCGTCCCCTAAACCTAACCCATACGATAACACTAACCTGTACCCTAACACGTACGCTCACCCTAAACCGTTGTCATACACTAACCTGTCCCCTAAACTGTCCCGATCCCCGAACCCTAACCCTAACCCTAAACCTTACCCGAAGCCTTACCCTAACCCGTCCCCTAATCCTAACCCGTACGCTAACACTAACCCGTACCCGAACACGTACGCTCACCCTAAACCGTTTTCGTACAGTAACCTGTCCCCTAAACTGTCCCCGTCCCCTAACCCTAACCCTAAACCTAACCCTAACCCTTACCCGAAGCCTTACCGTAAACCGTCCCATAATCCTAACCCATATGATAACACTAACCTGTACCCTAACACGTACGCTCACCCTAAACCGTTGTCGTACCCTAACCTGTCCCCTAAACCGTCCCCGTCCCCTAACCCTAACCCTAACCCTAACCTTAACCCTTACCCGAAGCCTTACCATAACCCGTCCTCTAATCCTAACCCGTATGCTAACACTAACCCGTACCCTAACACATACGCTCACCCTAAACCGTTGTCGTACACTAACCTGTCCCCTAAACCGTCCCCGTCCCCTAACCCTAACCCTAACCCTAACCCTAACCCCAACCCTAACCCTTACCACAAGCCTTACCGTAACCCATCCCCTAATCCTAACCCATACGATAACACTAACCCGTACCCTAACACGTACGCTCACCCTAAACCGTTGTCGTACCCTAACCTGTCCCCTAAACCGTCCCCGTCCCCTAACCCTAACCCTAACCCTAACCCTAACCCTTACCCGAAGGCTTACCCTAACCCGTCCCCTAATCCTAACCCGTACGCTAACACTAACCCATACCCTAACACGTACGCTCACCCTAAACCGTTGTAGTACCCTAACCTGTCCCCTAAACCGTCACCGTCCCCTAAACCTAACCCTAACCCTAACCCTAACCCTAACCCGAACCCTTACCCGAAGCCTTAACCTAAACCGTCCCCTAATCCTAACCCGTATGCTAACACTAACCCGTACCCTAACACGTACGCTCACCCTACACCGTTGTCGTACCCTAACCTGTCCCCTAAACCGTCCCCGTCCCCTAAACCTAACCCTAACCCTAACCCTAACTCTAACCCTTACCCGAAGCCTTACCCTAACCCGTCCCCTAATCCTAACCCGTACGCTAACACTAACCCGTACCCTAACACGTACGCTCACCCTAAACCGTTGTCGTACCCTAACCTGTCCCCTAAACCGTCCCCATCCCCTAACCCTAACCCTAACCCTAAGCCTTACCCGAAGCCTTACCCTAACCCATCCACTAATCCTAACCCATACGCTAACACTAACCCGTAGCCTAACACCTACGCTCACCATAAACCGTTGTCGTACCATAATCTGTCCCCTAAACCGTCCCCGTCCCCTAACCTTAACCCTAACCCTAACCCTAACCCTTACCCGAAGCCTTACCCTAACCCGTCCCCTAATCCTAAAACGTACTCTAACACTAAACCGTACCCTAACACATACGCACACCCTAAACCGTTGTCATACACTAACCTGTCCCCTAAACCGTCCCCGACTCCTAACCCTAACCCTAACCCTAACCCTTACCCGAAGCCTTACCCTAACCCCTCCCCTAATTCTAACCCGTACGCTAACACTAACCCGTACCCTAACACGTACGCTCACCCTAAACCGTTGTCGTACCCTAACCTGTCCCCTAAACCATCACTGTTCCCTAAACCTAACCCTAACACTAACCCTAACCCTAACCCGAACCCTTACCCGAAGCCTTAAACTAAACCGTCCCCTAATCCTAACCCGTATGCTAACTCTAACCCGTACCCTAACACGTACGCTCACCCTAAACCGTTGTCGTACCCTAACCTGTCCCCTAAACCGTCCCCGTTCCCTAACCCTAACCCTAACCCTAACCCTAACCCTTACACTTACCCGAAGCCTTACGCTAACCCGTCCCCTAATCCTAACCCATACGCTAACACTAACCCGTACCCTAACACGTACGCTCACCCTAAACCGTTGTCGTACCCTAACCTGTCCCCTAAACCGTCCCCGTCCCCTAACCCTAACCCTAAACCTAACCCTAACACTAACCCTTACCCGAAGCCTTATCCTATCCCGTCCCCTAATCCTAACCCATACGATAACCCTAACCTGTACCCTAACACGTACGCTCACCATAAACCGTTGTCGTACCCTAACCTGTCCCTTAAACCGTCCCCATCGCCTAACCCTAACCCTAACCCTAACCCTAACCCTAACACTTACCCAAAGCCTTACCCTAACCCGTCCCCTAATCCTAACCCGTATGCTAACTCTAACCCGTACTCTAACACGTACGCTCACCCTAAACTGTTGTCGTACACTAACCTGTCCCCTAAACCGTCCCCATTCTCTGACCCTAACCATAACCCTAACCTTAACCCTAACCCTTACCCGAAGCCTTACCCTAAACCGTCCCCTAATCCTAACTCGTACGCTAACACTAACCCGTACCCTAACACGTACGCTCACCCTAAACCGTTGTCGTATTCTAACCTGTCCCCTAAACCGTCCCCGTCTCCTAACCCTAACCCTAACCCTAACCCTAACCCTTACCCGAAGCCTTACCCTAACCCGTCCCCTAATCCTAACCCGTACGCTAACACTAACCCGTACCCTAACAGGTACGCTCACCCTAAACCGTTGTCGTGCCCTAACCTGTCCCCTAAACCGTACCCGTCCCCTAACCCTAACCCTAACCCTAACCCTAACCCTTACCCGAAGCCTTATCATAACCCATCCCCTAATCCTAACCCGTACGCTAACACTAACCCGTAGCCTAACACGTACGCTCACCATAAACCGTTGTCGTACCATAACCTGTCCCCTAAACCGTCCCTGTCCCCTAACCCTAACCCTAACCCTAACCCTAATCCTAACCCTTACCCGAAGCCTTACCCTAACACGTCCTCTAATCCTAACCCGTACGCTAACACTAACACGTAACCTAACACGTACGCTCACCCTAAACCGTTGTCGTACCCTAACCTGTCCCCTAAACCGTCCCCGTCCCCAACCCTAACCCTAACACTAACCCTAATCCTTACCCGAAGCCTTACACTAACCCGTCCCCTATTCCTAAACTGTACGCTAACACTAACCCGTACCCTAACACGTATGCTCACCCAAAACCGTTGTCATACCCTAACCTGTCCCCTAAACCGTCACCGTCCCCTAAACCTAACCCTAACCCTAAACCTAACCTTAACCCGAACCCTTACCCGAAGCCTTACCCTAAACCGTCCCCTAATCCTTACCCGTATGCTAACTCTAACCGTACCCTAACACGTACGCTCACCCTAAACCGTTGTCGTACCCTAACCTGTCCCCTAAACCGTCCCAGTTCCCTAACCCTAACCCTAACCCTAACCCTAACCCTTACCCGAAGCCTTACCCTAACCCTTCCCCTAATCCTAAACCGTACGCTGACACTAACCCGTTCCCTAACACGTACGCTCACCCTAAACCGTTGTCGTACCCTAACCTGTCCCCTAAACCGTCCCCGTCCCCTAACCCTAACATTAACCCTAACCCTAACCCTAACCCTAACCCTAACCCTTACCCGAAGCCTTACCCTAACCCGTCCCCTAATCCTAACCCATACGATAACACTAACCTGTACCCTAACACGTACGCTCACCATAAACCATTGTCGTATACTAACCTGTCCCCTAATCCGTCCCCATCCCCTAACCCTAAACCTAACCCTAACCCTAGCCCGTACCTGAAGCCTTACCCTAACCCGTCCCCTATCCTAACCCGTACGCTAACACTAACCTGTACCCTAACACGTACACTCACCCTAAACCGTTGTCGTACCCTAACCTGTCGCCTAAACCGTCCCCATTCCCTAACCCTAACCATAACCCCAACCTTAACCCTAACCCTTACCCGAAGCCTTACCCTAACCCGTCCCCTAATCTTAACCCTTACGATAACACTAACCTGTACCCTAACACGTACGCTCACCCTAAACCGTTGTCGTACCCTAACCTGTCGCCTAAACCGTCCCCGTCCCCTAACTCGAACCCTAACCCTAACCCTAACCCTTACCCGAAGCCTTACCCTCACCCGTCACCTAATCCTAAACCGTACGCTAACACTAACCCATACCCTAACACGTACGCTCAGCCTACACCGTTGTCATACACTGACCTGTCCCCTAAACCGTCCCCGTCCCCGTCCCCTAACCCTAACTCAACCCTAACCCTAACCCTTACCCGAAGCCTTACCCTAACCCGTCCCCTAATCCTAACCCGTACGCTAACACTAACCCGTACCCTAACACGTACGCTCACCCTAAACCGTTGTCCTACCCTAACCTGTCCCCTAAACCGTCCCCGTCCCGTAACCCTAACCCTAACCCTAACCCTAACCCTTACCCGAAGCCTTACCCTAACCCATCACCTAATCCTAACCCGTACGCTAACACTAACCCGTAGCCTAACACGTACGCTCACCCTAAACCGTTGTCGTACCCTAACCTGTCCCCTAAACCGTCCCCGTCCCCTAACCCAAACCCTAACCCTAAACCTAACACTAACCCTTACCCGAAGCCTTATCCTATCCCGTCCCCTAATCCTAACCCATACGATAACCCTAACCTGTACCCTAACACGTACGCTCACCATAAACCGTTGTCGTACACTAACCTGTCCCCTAAACCGTCCCCATCCCCTAACCCTAACCCTAACCCTAACCCTAGCCCTTATCTGAAGCCTTACCATAACCCGTCCCCTAATCCTAACCCGTACGCTAACACTAACCTGTACCCTTACACGTACGCTCACCCTAAACCGTTGTCGTACCCTAACCTGTCCCTTAAACCGTCCCCGTCGCCTAACCCTAACCCTAACCCTAACCCTAACCCTAACACTTACCCGAAGCCTTACCCTAACCCGTCCCCTAATCCTAACCCGTATGCTAACTCTAAACCGTACTCTAACACGTACGCTCACCCTAAACCGTTGTCGTACACTAACCTGTCCCCTAAACCGTCCCCATTCTCTAACCCTAACCATAACCCTAACCTTAACCCTAACCCTTACCCGAAGCCTTACACTAACCCGTCCCCTAATCCTAACTCGTACGCTAACACTAACCCGTACCCTAACACGTACGCTCACCCTAAACCGTTGTCGTATTCTAACCTGTCCCCTAAACCGTCCCCGTCCCCTAACCCTAACCCTAACCCTAACCCTAACCCTTACCCGAAGCCTTATCATAACCCATCCCCTAATCCTAACCCGTACGCTAACACTAACCCGTAGCCTAACACGTACGCTCACCATAAACCGTTGTCGTACCATAACCTGTCCCCTAAACCGTCCCCGTACGCTAACCCTAACCCTAACCCTAACCCTAACCCTAACCCTTACCCGAAGCCTTACCCTAACACGTCCTCTAATCCTAACCCGTACGCTAACACTAACACGTAACCTAACACGTACGCTCACCTTAAACCGTTGTCGTACCCTAACCTGTCCCCTAAACCGTCCCCGTCCCCAACCCTAACCCTAACACTAACCCTAATCCTTACCCGAAGCCTTACCCTAACCCGTCCCCTATTCCTAAACCGTACGCTAACACTAACCCGTACCCTAACACGTAGGCTCACCCAAAACCGTTGTCGTACCCTAACCTGTCCCCTAAACCGTCACCGTCCCCTAAACCTAACCCTAACCCTAAACCTAACCCTAACCCGAACCCTTACCCGAAGCCTTACCCTAAACCGTCCCCTAATCCTAACCCGTATGCTAACTCTAACCGTACCCTAACACGTACGCTCACCCTAAACCATTGTCATACCCTAACCTGTCCCCTAAACCGTCCCCGTTCCCTAACCCTAAAACTAACCCTAACCCTAACCCTTACCCGAAGCCTTACCCTAACCCTTCCCCTAATCGTAACCCGTACGCTGACACTAACCCGTACCCTAACACGTACGCTCACCCTAAACCGTTGTCGTACCCTAACCTGTCCCCTAAACCGTCCCCGTCCCCTAAACCTAACCCTAACCCTAACCCTAACCCTAACCCTAACCCTTACCCGAAGCCTTACCCTAACCCGTCCCCTAAACCTAACCCATACGATAACACTAACCTGTACCCTAACACGTACGCTCACCCTAAACCGTTGTCATACACTAACCTGTCCCCTAAACTGTCCCGATCCCCGAACCCTAACCCTAACCCTAAACCTTACCCGAAGCCTTACCCTAACCCGTCCCCTAATCCTAACCCGTACGCTAACACTAACCCGTACCCGAACACGTACGCTCACCCTAAACCGTTTTCGTACAGTAACCTGTCCCCTAAACTGTCCCCGTCCCCTAACCCTAACCCTAAACCTAACCCTAACCCTTACCCGAAGCCTTACCGTAAACCGTCCCATAATCCTAACCCATATGATAACACTAACCTGTACCCTAACACGTACGCTCACCCTAAACCGTTGTCGTACCCTAACCTGTCCCCTAAACCGTCCCCGTCCCCTAACCCTAACCCTAACCCTAACCTTAACCCTTACCCGAAGCCTTACCATAACCCGTCCTCTAATCCTAACCCGTATGCTAACACTAACCCGTACCCTAACACATACGCTCACCCTAAACCGTTGTCGTACACTAACCTGTCCCCTAAACCGTCCCCGTCCCCTAACCCTAACCCTAACCCTAACCCTAACCCCAACCCTAACCCTTACCACAAGCCTTACCGTAACCCATCCCCTAATCCTAACCCATACGATAACACTAACCCGTACCCTAACACGTACGCTCACCCTAAACCGTTGTCGTACCCTAACCTGTCCCCTAAACCGTCCCCGTCCCCTAACCCTAACCCTAACCCTAACCCTAACCCTTACCCGAAGGCTTACCCTAACCCGTCCCCTAATCCTAACCCGTACGCTAACACTAACCCATACCCTAACACGTACGCTCACCCTAAACCGTTGTAGTACCCTAACCTGTCCCCTAAACCGTCACCGTCCCCTAAACCTAACCCTAACCCTAACCCTAACCCTAACCCGAACCCTTACCCGAAGCCTTAACCTAAACCGTCCCCTAATCCTAACCCGTATGCTAACACTAACCCGTACCCTAACACGTACGCTCACCCTACACCGTTGTCGTACCCTAACCTGTCCCCTAAACCGTCCCCGTCCCCTAAACCTAACCCTAACCCTAACTCTAACCCTTACCCGAAGCCTTACCCTAACCCGTCCCCTAATCCTAACCCGTACGCTAACACTAACCCGTACCCTAACACGTACGCTCACCCTAAACCGTTGTCGTACCCTAACCTGTCCCCTAAACCGTCCCCATCCCCTAACCCTAACCCTAACCCTAAGCCTTACCCGAAGCCTTACCCTAACCCATCCACTAATCCTAACCCGTACGCTAACACTAACCCGTAGCCTAACACCTACGCTCACCATAAACCGTTGTCGTACCATAATCTGTCCCCTAAACCGTCCCCGTCCCCTAACCTTAACCCTAACCCTAACCCTAACCCTTACCCGAAGCCTTACCCTAACCCGTCCCCTAATCCTAAAACGTACTCTAACACTAAACCGTACCCTAACACATACGCACACCCTAAACCGTTGTCATACACTAACCTGTCCCCTAAACCGTCCCCGTCTCCTAACCCTAACCCTAACCCTAACCCTTACCCGAAGCCTTACCCTAACCCCTCCCCTAATTCTAACCCGTACGCTAACACTAACCCGTACCCTAACACGTACGCTCACCCTAAACCGTTGTCGTACCCTAACCTGTCCCCTAAACCATCACTGTTCCCTAAACCTAACCCTAACACTAACCCTAACCCTAACCCGAACCCTTACCCGAAGCCTTAAACTAAACCGTCCCCTAATCCTAACCCGTATGCTAACTCTAACCCGTACCCTAACACGTACGCTCACCCTAAACCGT
Organism: Phocoena phocoena; assembly: GCF_963924675.1. NCBI lineage: Eukaryota > Metazoa > Chordata > Mammalia > Artiodactyla > Phocoenidae > Phocoena > Phocoena phocoena. The sequence continues at coordinate 111,050 of NC_089224.1, forward strand.
TGTCGTACCCTAACCTGTCCCCTAAACCGTCCCCGTTCCCTAACCCTAACCCTAACCCTAACCCTAACCCTTACACTTACCCGAAGCCTTACGCTAACCCGTCCCCTAATCCTAACCCATACGCTAACACTAACCCGTACCCTAACACGTACGCTCACCCTAAACCGTTGTCATACCCTAACCTGTCCCCTAAACCGTCCCCGTCCCCTAACCCTAACCCTAAACCTAACCCTAACACTAACCCTTACCCGAAGCCTTATCCTATCCCGTCCCCTAATCCTAACCCATACGATAACCCTAACCTGTACCCTAACACGTACGCTCACCATAAACCGTTGTCGTACCCTAACCTGTCCCTTAAACCGTCCCCATCGCCTAACCCTAACCCTAACCCTAACCCTAACCCTAACACTTACCCAAAGCCTTACCCTAACCCGTCCCCTAATCCTAACCCGTATGCTAACTCTAACCCGTACTCTAACACGTACGCTCACCCTAAACTGTTGTCGTACACTAACCTGTCCCCTAAACCGTCCCCATTCTCTGACCCTAACCATAACCCTAACCTTAACCCTAACCCTTACCCGAAGCCTTACCCTAAACCGTCCCCTAATCCTAACTCGTACGCTAACACTAACCCGTACCCTAACACGTACGCTCACCCTAAACCGTTGTCGTATTCTAACCTGTCCCCTAAACCGTCCCCGTCCCCTAACCCTAACCCTAACCCTAACCCTAACCCTTACCCGAAGCCTTACCCTAACCCGTCCCCTAATCCTAACCCGTACGCTAACACTAACCCGTACCCTAACAGGTACGCTCACCCTAAACCGTTGTCGTGCCCTAACCTGTCCCCTAAACCGTACCCGTCCCCTAACCCTAACCCTAACCCTAACCCTAACCCTTACCCGAAGCCTTATCATAACCCATCCCCTAATCCTAACCCGTACGCTAACACTAACCCGTAGCCTAACACGTACGCTCACCATAAACCGTTGTCGTACCATAACCTGTCCCCTAAACCGTCCCTGTCCCCTAACCCTAACCCTAACCCTAACCCTAATCCTAACCCTTACCCGAAGCCTTACCCTAACACGTCCTCTAATCCTAACCCGTACGCTAACACTAACACGTAACCTAACACGTACGCTCACCCTAAACCGTTGTCGTACCCTAACCTGTCCCCTAAACCGTCCCCGTCCCCAACCCTAACCCTAACACTAACCCTAATCCTTACCCGAAGCCTTACACTAACCCGTCCCCTATTCCTAAACTGTACGCTAACACTAACCCGTACCCTAACACGTATGCTCACCCAAAACCGTTGTCATACCCTAACCTGTCCCCTAAACCGTCACCGTCCCCTAAACCTAACCCTAACCCTAAACCTAACCTTAACCCGAACCCTTACCCGAAGCCTTACCCTAAACCGTCCCCTAATCCTTACCCGTATGCTAACTCTAACCGTACCCTAACACGTACGCTCACCCTAAACCGTTGTCGTACCCTAACCTGTCCCCTAAACCGTCCCAGTTCCCTAACCCTAACCCTAACCCTAACCCTAACCCTTACCCGAAGCCTTACCCTAACCCTTCCCCTAATCCTAAACCGTACGCTGACACTAACCCGTTCCCTAACACGTACGCTCACCCTAAACCGTTGTCGTACCCTAACCTGTCCCCTAAACCGTCCCCGTCCCCTAACCCTAACATTAACCCTAACCCTAACCCTAACCCTAACCCTAACCCTTACCCGAAGCCTTACCCTAACCCGTCCCCTAATCCTAAACCATACGATAACACTAACCTGTACCCTAACACGTACGCTCACCCTAAACTGTTGTCGTACCTTAACCTGCCCCCTAAACAGTCCCCGTCCCCTAACCCTAACCCTAACCCTAACCCTATCCCTTACCCGAAGCCTTACCCTAACCCGTCCCCTAATCCTAACCCGTACGCTAACACAAACCCGTACCCTAACATGTACGCTCACCCTAAACCGTTGTCGTACCCTAACCTGTCCCCTAAACCGTCCCCATTCCCTAACCCTAACCCTAACCCTAACCCTAACCCTTATCCGAAGCCTTACCCTAACCCATCTCCTAACCCTAACCCGTACGCTAACACTAACCAGTAGCCTAACACGTACGCTCACTATAAACCATTGTCGTACCATAACCTGTCCCCTAAACCGTCCCCGTCCCCTAACCCTAACCCTAACCCTAACCCTAACCCTTTCCCGAAGCCTTACCCTAACCCGTCCCCTAATCCTAACCCGTACGCTAACACTAACCCGTACCCTCACTCGTACGCTCACCCTAAACCGTTGTCGTACCCTAAACTGTCCCCTAAACCGTCACCGTCCCCTAAACCTAACCCTAAACCTAACCCTAACCCTAACCCAACCCTTACCCGAAGCCTTAACCTAAACCGTCCCCTAATCCTAACCCGTATGCTAACTCTAACCCGTACCCTAACACGTACACTCACCCTAAACCGTTGTCGTACCCTAACCTGTCCCCTAAACCGTCCCCGTTCCCTAACCCTAACCCTAACCCTAACCCTAACCCTAAACCTTACCAGAAGCCTTACCCTAACCCGTCACCTAATCCTAACCCGTACGCTAACACTAACCCGTACCCTAACTCGTACGCTCACCCTAAACCTTTGTCGTACCCAAACCTATCCCCTAAACCGTCACCGTCCCCTAAACCTAACCCTAACCCTAACCCTAACCCTAACCCAAACCTTACCCGAAGCCTTAACCTAAACCGTCCCCTAATCCTAACCCGTATGCTAACTCTAACCCGTACCCTAACACGTACGCTCACCCTAAACCGTTGTCGTACCCTAATCTGTCCCCTAAACCGTCCCTGTCCCCTAACCCTAACCCTAACCCTAACCCTAACACTAACCCTTACCCGAAGCCTTACCCTAACCCGTCCCCTAATCCTAACCCATACGATAACACTAACCTGTACCCTAACACGTACGCTCACCATAAACCATTGTCGTATACTAACCTGTCCCCTAATCCGTCCCCATCCCCTAACCCTAAACCTAACCCTAACCCTAGCCCGTACCTGAAGCCTTACCCTAACCCGTCCCCTAATCCTAACCCGTACGCTAACACTAACCTGTACCCTAACACGTACACTCACCCTAAACCGTTGTCGTACCCTAACCTGTCCCTTAAACCGTCCCCGTCGCCTAACCCTAACCCTAACCCTAACCCTAACACTTACCCGAAGCCTTATCCTAACCCGTCCCCTAATCCTAACCCGTATGCTAACTCTAACCCGTACCCTAACACGTACGCTCACCCTAAACCGTTGCCGTACCCTAACCTATCGCCTAAACCGTCCCCATTCCCTAACCCTAACCATAACCCTAACCTTAACCCTAACCCTTACCCGAAGCCTTACCCTAACCCGTCCCCTAATCTTAACCCTTACGATAACACTAACCTGTACCCTAACACGTACGCTCACCCTAAACCGTTGTCGTACCCTAACCTGTCCCCTAAACCGTCCCCGTCCCCTAACCCGAACCCTAACCCTAACCCTTACCCGAAGCCTTACCCTAACCCGTCACCTAATCCTAAACCGTACGCTAACACTAACCCGTACCCTAACACGTACGCTCAGCCTACACCGTTGTCATATACTGACCTGTCCCCTAAACCGTCCCCGTCCCCGTCCCCTAACCCTAACTCAACCCTAACCCTAACCCTTACCCGAAGCCTTACCCTAACCCGTCCCCTAATCCTAACCCGTACGCTAACACTAACCCCTACCCTAACACGTACGCTCACCCTAAACCGTTGTCGTACCCTAACCTGTCCCCTAAACCTTCCCCGTCACCTAACCCTAACCCTAACCCTAACCCTAACCGTTACCCGAAGCCTTACCATAACCCGTCCCCAATCCTAACCCGTATGCTAACACTAACCCGTACCCTAACACGTACGCTCACCCTAAACCGTTGTCGTACACTAACCTGTCCCCTAAACCGTCCCCGTCCCCTAACCCTAACCCTAACCCTAACCCTAACCCATACCCTTACCACAAGCCTTACCGTAACCCATCCCCTAATCCTAACCCATACGATAACACTAACCCATACCCTAACACGTACGCTCACCCTAAACCGTTGTCGTACCCTAACCTGCCCCCTAAACCGTCCCCGTCCCGTAACCCTAACCCTAACCCTAGCCCTAACCATTACCCGAAGCCTTACCCTAACCCGTCCCCTAATCCTTACACGTACGCTAACACTAACCCGTAGCCTAACACGTACGCTCACCATAAACCGTTGTCATACCATAACCTGTCCCCTAAACCGTCCCCGTCCCCTAACCCTAACCCTAACCCTAACCCTAACCCTAACCCTTACCCGAGGCCTTACCCTAACCCGTCCCCTAATCCTAACCCGAACGCTAACACTAAACCGTACCCTAACACATACGCACACCCTAAACCGTTGTCATACACTAACCTGTCCCCTAAACCGTCCCTGTCTCCTAACCCTAACCCTAACCCTAACCCTAACCCTTACCCGAAGCCTTACTCTAACACGTCCTCTAATCCTAACCCGTACGCTAACACTAACCCGTACCCTAACACGTACGCTCCCCCTAAACCGTTGTCGTACCCTGACCTGTCCCCTAAACCGTCCCCGTCCCCTAACCCTAACCCTAATCCTAACCCTAACCCTAACCCTAACCCTAACCCTAACCCTTCCCGAAGCCTTACCCTAACCCGTCCCCTAATCCTAAAACGTACTCTAACACTAAACCGTACCCTAACACGTACGCTCACCCTAAACCGTTTTCGTACCCCAACCTGTCCCCTAAACCGTCCCCGCTCCCTAACCCTAACCCTAACCCTACCCCTAACACTAACCCTTACCCGAAGCCTTACACTAACCCGTCCCCTAATCCTAACCCGTACGCTAACACTAAACCGTACCCTAACACGTACGCTCACCCTAAACCGTTTTCGTACACTAACCTGTCCCCTAAACCGTCCCCGTCCCCTAACCCTAACCCTAAACCTAACCCTAACCCTAACCCTTACCCGAAGCCTTACCGTAAACCGTCCCCTAATCCTAAACCATACGATAACACTAACCTGTACCATAACACGTACGCTCACCCTAAACCGTTGTCGTACCCTAACCTGTCCCCTAAACCGTCCCCGTCCCCTAAACCTAACCCTAACCCTAACCCTTACCCGAAGCCTTACCCTAACCCGTCCCCTAATCCTAACCCGTACGCTAACACTAACCCGTACCCTAACACGTACGCTCACCCTAAACCGTTGTCGTACCCTAATCTGTCCCCTAAACCATCCCCATCCCCTAACCCTAACCCTAACCCTAACCCTAAGCCTTACCCGAAGCCTTACCCGAAGCCTTACCCTAACCCATCCCCTAATCCTAACCCGTACGCTAACACTAACCCGTAGCCTAACACCTACGCTCACCATAAACCGTTGTCGTACCATAATCTGTCCCCTAAACCGTCCCCGTCCCCTAACCCTAACCCTAACCCTAACCCTTACCCGAAACCTTACCCTAACCCGTCCCCTAATCCTAAAACGTACTCTAACACTAAACCGTACCCTAACACATACGCACACCCTAAACCGTTGTCATACACTAACCTGTCCCCTAAACCGTCCCCGTCTCCTAACCCTAAACCTAACCCTAACCCTAACCCTAACCCTTACCCGAAGCCTTACCGTAACCACTCCCCTAATCCTAACCTGTACGCTAACACTAACCCGTACCCTAACACGTACGCTCACCCTAAACCGTTGTCGTACACTAACCTGACCCCTAAACCGTCACCGTCCCCTAAACCTAACCCTAACCCGAACCCTAACCCTAACCCGAACCCTTACCCGAAGCCTTAAACTAAACCGTCCCCTAATCCTAACCCGTATGCTAACTCTAACCCGTACCCTAACACGTACGCTCACCCTAAACCGTTGTCGTACCCTAACCTGTCCCCTAAACCGTCCGGTTCCCTAACCCTAACCCTAACCCTAACCCTAACCCTTACAATTACCCGAAGCCTTACCCTAACCCGTCCCCTAATCCTAACCCATACACTAACACTAACCCGTACCCTAACACGTACGCTCACCCTAAACCGTTGTCGTATCCTAACCTGTCCCCTAAACCGTCCCCGTCCCCTAACCCAAACCCTAACCCTAACCCTAACACTAAACCTTACCCGAAGCCTTATCCTATCCCGTCCCCTAATCCTAACCCATACGATAACCCTAACCTGTACCCTAACACGTACGCTCACCATAAACCGTTGTCGTACACTAACCTGTCCCGTAAACCGTCCCCATCCCCTAACCCTAACCCTAACCCTAACCCTAGCCCTTATCTGAAGCCTTACCCTAACCCGTCCCCTAATCCTAACCCGTACGCTAACACTAACCTGTACCCTTACACGTACGCTCACCCTAAACCGTTGTCGTACCCTAACCTGTCCCTTAAACCGTCCCCGTCGCCTAACCCTAACCCTAACCCTAACCCTAACCCTAACACTTACTCAAAGCCTTACCCTAACCCGTCCCCTAATCCTAACCCGTATGCTAACTCTAAACCGTACTCTAACACGTACGCTCACCCTAAACCGTTGTCGTACACTAACCTGTCTCCTAAACCGTCCCCATTCTCTAACCCTAACCATAACCCTAACCTTAACCCTAACCCTTACCCGAAGCCTTACACTAACCCGTCCCCTAATCCTAACTCGTACGCTAACACTAACCCGTACCCTAACACGTACGCTCACCCTAAACCGTTGTCGTATTCTAACCTGTCCCCTAAACCGTCCCCGTCCCCTAACCCTAACCCTAACCCTAACCCTAACCCTTACCCGAAGCCTTATCATAACCCATCCCCTAATCCTAACCCGTACGCTAACACTAACCCGTAGCCTAACACGTACGCTCACCATAAACCGTTGTCGTACCATAACCTGTCCCCTAAACCGTCCCCGTCCCCTAACCCTAACCCTAACCCTAACCCTAACCCTAACCCTTACCCGAAGCCTTACCCTAACACGTCCTCTAATCCTAACCCGTACGCTAACACTAACATGTAACCTAACACGTACGCTCACCCTAAACCGTTGTCGTACCCTAACCTGGCCCCTAAACCGTCCCCGTCCCCAACCCTAACCCTAACACTAACCCTAATCCTTACCCGAAGCCTTACCCTAACCCGTCCCCTATTCCTAAACCGTACGCTAACACTAACCCGTACCCTAACACGTAGGCTCACCCAAAACCGTTGTCGTACCCTAACCTGTCCCCTAAACCGTCACCGTCCCCTAAACCTAACCCTAACCCTAAACCTAACCCTAACCCGAACCCTTACCCGAAGCCTTACCCTAAACCGTCCCCTAATCCTAACCCGTATGCTAACTCTAACCGTACCCTAACACGTACGCTCACCCTAAACCGTTGTCATACCCTAACCTGTCCCCTAAACCGTCTTCGTTCCCTAACCCTAACCCTAACCCTAACCCTAACCCTTACCCGAAGCCTTACCCTAACCCTTCCCCTAATCGTAACCCGTACGCTGACACTAACCCGTACCCTAACACGTACGCTCACCCTAAACCGTTGTCGTACCCTAACCTGTCCCCTAAACCGTCCCCGTCCCCTAAACCTAACCCTAACCCTAACCCTAACCCTAACCCTAACCCTTACCCGAAGCCTTACCCTAACCCGTCCCCTAAACCTAACCCATACGATAACACTAACCTGTACCCTAACACGTACGCTCACCCTAAACCGTTGTCATACACTAACCTGTCCCCTAAACTGTCCCGATCCCCTAACCCTAACCCTAACCCTAAACCTTACCCGAAGCCTTACCCTAACCCGTCCCCTAATCCTAACCCGTACGCTAACACTAACCCGTACCCGAACACGTACGCTCACCCTAAACCGTTTTCGTACAGTAACCTGTCCCCTAAACTGTCCCCGTCCCCTAACCCTAACCCTAAACCTAACCCTAACCCTTACCCGAAGCCTTACCGTAAACCATCCCATAATCCTAACCCATATGATAACACTAAACTGTACCCTAACACGTACGCTCACCCTAAACCGTTGTCGTACCCTAACCTGTCCCCTAAACCGTCCCTGTCCCCTAACCCTAACCCTAACCCTAACCCTAACCCTTACCCGAAGCCTTACCATAACCCGTCCTCTAATCCTAACCCGTATGCTAACACTAACCCGTACCCTAACACATACGCTCACCCTAAACCGTTGTCGTACACTAACCTGTCCCCTAAACCGTCCCCATCCCCTAACCCTAACCCTAACCCTAACCCTAACCCTAACCCTTACCACAAGCCTTACCGTAACCCATCCCCTAATCCTAACCCATACGATAACACTAACCCGTACCCTAACACGTACGCTCACCCTAAACCGTTGTCGTACCCTAACCTGTCCCCTAAACCGTCCCCGTCCCCTAACCCTAACCCTAACCCTAACCCTAACCCTTACCCGAAGCCTTACCCTAACCCGTCCCCTAATCCTAACCCGTACGCTAACACTAAGCCATACCCTAACACGTACGCTCACCCTAAACCGTTGTAGTACCCTAACCTGTCCCCTAAACCGTCACCGTCCCCTAAACCTAACCCTAACCCTAACCCTAACCCTAACCCGAACGCTTACCCGAAGCCTTAACCTAAACCGTCCCCTAATCCTAACCCGTATGCTAACACTAACCCGTACCCTAACACGTACGCTCACCCTACACCGTTGTCGTACCCTAACCTGTCCCCTAAACCGTCCCCGTCCCCTAAACCTAACCCTAACCCTAACCCTAACTCTAACCCTTACCCGAAGCCTTACCCTAACCCGTCCCCTAATCCTAACCCGTACGCTAACACTAACCCGTACCCTAACACGTACGCTCACCCTAAACCGTTGTCGTACCCTAACCTGTCCCCTAAACCGTCCCCATCCCCTAACCCTAACCCTAACCCTAAGCCTTACCCGAAGCCTTACCCTAACCCATCCACTAATCCTAACCCGTACGCTAACAGTAACCCGTAGCCTAACACCTACGCTCACCATAAACCGTTGTCGTACCATAATCTGTCCCCTAAACCGTCCCCGTCCCCTAACCCTAACCCTAACCCTAACCCTAACCCTTACCCGAAGCCTTACCCTAACCCGTCCCCTAATCCTAAAACGTACTCTAACACTAAACCGTACCCTAACACATACGCACACCCTAAACCGTTGTCATACACTAACCTGTCCCCTAAACCGTCCCCGTCTCCTAACCCTAACCCTAACCCTAACCCTTACCCGAAGCCTTACCCTAACCCCTCCCCTAATCCTAACCCGTACGCTAACACTAACCCGTACCCTAACACGTACGCTCACCCTAAACCGTTGTCGTACCCTAACCTGTCCCCTAAACCGTCACCGTCCCCTAAACCTAACCCTAACCCTAACCCTAACCCTAACCCAAACCCTTACCCGAAGCCTTAAACTAAACCGTCCCCTAAACCTAACCCGTATGCTAACTCTAACCCGTACCCTAACACGTACGCTCACCCTAAACCGTTGTCGTACCCTAACCTGTCCCCTAAACCGTCCCCGTTCCCTAACCCTAACCCTAACCCTAACCCTAACCCTTACACTTACCCAAAGCCTTACCCTAACCCGTCCCCTAAACCTAACCCATACGCTAACACTAACCCGTACCCTAACACGTACGCTCACCCTAAACCGTTGTCGTACCCTAACCTGTCCCCTAAACCGTCCCCGTCCCCTAACCCTAACCCTAAACCTAACCCTAACACTAACCCTTACCCGAAGCCTTATCCTATCCCGTCCCCTAATCCTAACCCATACGATAACCCTAACCTGTACCCTAACACGTACGCTCACCATAAACCGTTGTCGTACACTAACCTGTCCCCTAAACCGTCCCCATCCCCTAACCCTAACCCTAACCCTAACCCTAGCCCTTATCTGAAGCCTTACCCTAACCCGTCCCCTAATCCTAACCCGTACGCTAACACTAACCTGTACCCTAACACGTACGCTCACCCTAAACCGTTGTCGTACCCTAACCTGTCCCTTAAACCGTCCCCGTCGCCTAACCCTAACCCTAACCCTAACCCTAACCCTAACACTTACCCAAAGCCTTACCCTAACCCGTCCCCTAATCCTAACCCGTATGCTAACTCTAACCCGTACTCTAACACGTACGCTCACCCTAAACTGTTGTCGTACACTAACCTGTCCCCTAAACCATCCCCATTCTCTAACCCTAACCATAACCCTAACCTTAACCCTAACCCTTACCCGAAGCCTTACCCTAAACCGTCCCCTAATCCTAACTCGTACGCTAACACTAAACCGTACCCTAACACGTACGCTCACCCTAAACCGTTATCGTATTCTAACCTGTCCCCTAAACCGTCCCCGTCCCCTAACCCTAACCCTAACCCTAACCCTAACCCTTACCCGAAGCCTTACCCTTACCCGTCCCCTAATCCTAACCCGTACGCTAACACTAACCCGTACCCTAACAGGTACGCTCACCCTAAACCGTTGTCGTGCCCTAACCTGTCCCCTAAACCGTACCCGTCCCCTAACCCTAACCCTAACCCTAACCCTAACCCTTACCCGAAGCCTTATCATAACCCATCCCCTAATCCTAACCCGTACGCTAACACTAACCCGTAGCCTAACACGTACGCTCACCATAAACCGTTGTCGTACCCTAACCTGTCCCCTAAACCGTCCCTGTCCCCTAAACCTAACCCTAACCCTAAACCTAACCCTAACCCGAACCCTTACCCGAAGCCTTACCCTAAACCGTCCCCTAATCCTAACCCGTATGCTAACTCTAACCGTACCCTAACACGTACGCTCACCCTAAACCGTTGTCATACCCTAACCTGTCCCCTAAACCGTCTTCATTCCCTAACCCTAACCCTAACCCTAACCCTAACCCTTACCCGAAGCCTTACCCTAACCCTTCCCCTAATCGTAACCCGTACGCTGACACTAACCCGTACCCTAACACGTACGCTCACCCTAAACCGTTGTCGTACCCTAACCTGTCCCCTAAACCGTCCCCGTCCCCTAAACCTAACCCTAACCCTAACCCTAACCCTAACCCTAACCCTTACCCGAAGCCTTACCCTAACCCGTCCCCTAAACCTAACCCATACGATAACACTAACCTGTACCCTAACACGTACGCTCACCCTAAACCGTTGTCATACACTAACCTGTCCCCTAAACTGTCCCGATCCCCTAACCCTAACCCTAACCCTAAACCTTACCCGAAGCCTTACCCTAACCCGTCCCCTAATCCTAACCCGTACGCTAACACTAACCCGTACCCGAACACGTACGCTCACCCTAAACCGTTTTCGTACAGTAACCTGTCCCCTAAACTGTCCCCGTCCCCTAACCCTAACCCTAAACCTAACCCTAACCCTTACCCGAAGCCTTACCGTAAACCATCCCATAATCCTAACCCATATGATAACACTAACCTGTACCCTAACACGTACGCTCACCCTAAACCGTTGTCGTACCCTAACCTGTCCCCTAAACCGTCCCTGTCCCCTAACCCTAACCCTAACCCTAACCCTAACCCTTACCCGAAGCCTTACCATAACCCGTCCTCTAATCCTAACCCGTATGCTAACACTAACCCGTACCCTAACACATACGCTCACCCTAAACCGTTGTCGTACACTAACCTGTCCCCTAAACCGTCCCCATCCCCTAACCCTAACCCTAACCCTAACCCTAACCCTAACCCTTACCACAAGCCTTACCGTAACCCATCCCCTAATCCTAACCCATACGATAACACTAACCCGTACCCTAACACGTACGCTCACCCTAAACCGTTGTCGTACCCTAACCTGTCCCCTAAACCGTCCCCGTCCCCTAACCCTAACCCTAACCCTAACCCTAACCCTTACCCGAAGCCTTACCCTAACCCGTCCCCTAATCCTAACCCGTACGCTAACACTAAGCCATACCCTAACACGTACGCTCACCCTAAACCGTTGTAGTACCCTAACCTGTCCCCGTCCCCATCCCCTAACCCTAACCCTAACCCTAACCCTTTCACGAATCCTTACCCTAACCCGTCCCCTAATCCTAACCCATACAGTAACACTAACACATACCCTAACACGTACGCTCAACGTAAACCGTTGTCGTACCCTAACCTATCCCCTGAACCGTCCCCGTCCCATAACCCTAACCCTAACCCTACCCCTAAACCTAACCCTAATCCTAACCCTAACTCTAACCCTTACCCGAAGCCTTACCCTAACCCGTCCCCTAATCCTAACCCGTACGCTAACACTAACCCGTACCCTAACACGTACGCTCACCCTAAACCGTTGTCGTACCCTAACCTGTCCCCTAAACCGTCCCCATCCCCTAACCCTAACCCTAACCCTAAGCCTTACCCGAAGCCTTACCCTAACCCATCCACTAATCCTAACCCGTACGCTAACAGTAACCCGTAGCCTAACACCTACGCTCACCATAAACCGTTGTCGTACCATAATCTGTCCCCTAAACCGTCCCCGTCCCCTAACCCTAACCCTAACCCTAACCCTAACCCTTACCCGAAGCCTTACCCTAACCCGTCCCCTAATCCTAAAACGTACTCTAACACTAAACCGTACCCTAACACATACGCACACCCTAAACCGTTGTCATACACTAACCTGTCCCCTAAACCGTCCCCGTCTCCTAACCCTAACCCTAACCCTAACCCTTACCCGAAGCCTTACCCTTACCCGTCCCCTAATCCTAACCCGTACGCTAACACTAACCCGTACCCTAACAGGTACGCTCACCCTAAACCGTTGTCGTGCCCTAACCTGTCCCCTAAACCGTACCCGTCCCCTAACCCTAACCCTAACCCTAACCCTAACCCTTACCCGAAGCCTTATCATAACCCATCCCCTAATCCTAACCCGTACGCTAACACTAACCCGTAGCCTAACACGTACGCTCACCATAAACCGTTGTCGTACCATAACCTGTCCCCTAAACCGTCCCTGTCCCCTAACCCTAACCCTAACCCTAACCCTAATCCTAAACCTTACCCGAAGCCTTACCCTAACACGTCCTCTAATCCTAACCCGTACGCTAACACTAACACGTAACCTAACACGTACGCTCACCCTAAACCGTTGTCGTACCCTAACCTGTCCCCTAAACCGTCCCCGTCCCCAACCCTAACCCTAACACTAACCCTAAACCTTACCCGAAGCCTTACTCTAACCCGTCCCCTATTCCTAAACTGTACGCTAACACTAACCCGTACCCTAACACGTATGCTCACCCAAAACCGTTGTCATACCCTAACCTGTCCCCTAAACCGTCACCATCCCCTAAACCTAACACTAACCCTAAACCTAACCCTAACCCGAACCCTTACCCGAAGCCTTACCCTAAACCGTCCCCTAATCCTTACCCGTATGCTAACTCTAACCGTACCCTAACACGTACGCTCACCCTAAACCGTTGTCGTACCCTAACCTGTCCCCTAAACCGTCCCAGTTCCCTAACCCTAACCCTAACCCTACCCTAACCCTTACCCGAAGCCTTACCCTAACCCTTCCCCTAATCCTAAACCGTACGCTGACACTAACCCGTTCCCTAACACGTACGCTCACCCTAAACCGTTGTCGTACCCTAACCTGTCCCCTAAACCGTCCCCATCCCCTAACCCTAACCCTAACCCTAACACTAGCCCTTATCTGAAGCCTTACCCTAACCCGTCCCCTAATCCTAACCCGTACGCTAACACTAACCTGTACCCTAACACGTACGCTCACCCTAAACCGTTGTCGTACCCTAACCTGTCCCTTAAACCGTCCCCGTCGCCTAACCCTAACCCTAACCCTAACCCTAACCCTAACACTTACCCAAAGCCTTACCCTAACCCGTCCACTAATCCTAACCCGTATGCTAACTCTAACCCGTACTCTAACACGTACGCTCACCCTAAACTGTTGTCGTACACTAACCTGTCCCCTAAACCGTCCCCATTCTCTAACCCTAACCATAACCCTAACCTTAACCCTAACCCTTACCCGAAGCCTTACCCTAAACCGTCCCCTAATCCTAACTCGTACGCTAACACTAACCCGTACCCTAACACGTACGCTCACCCTAAACCATTGTCGTATTCTAACCTGTCCCCTAAACCGTCCCCGTCCCCTAACCCTAACCCTAACCCTAACCCTAACCCTTACCCGAAGCCTTACCCTTACCCGTCCCCTAATCCTAACCCGTACGCTAACACTAACCCGTACCCTAACAGGTACGCTCACCCTAAACCGTTGTCGTGCCCTAACCTGTCCCCTAAACCGTACCCGTCCCCTAACCCTAACCCTAACCCTAACCCTAACCCTTACCCGAAGCCTTATCATAACCCATCCCCTAATCCTAACCCGTACGCTAACACTAACCCGTAGCCTAACACGTACGCTCACCATAAACCGTTGTCGTACCATAACCTGTCCCCTAAACCGTCCCTGTCCCCTAACCCTAACCCTAACCCTAACCCTAATCCTAACCCTTACCCGAAGCCTTACCCTAACACGTCCTCTAATCCTAACCCGTACGCTAACACTAACACGTAACCTAACACGTACGCTCACCCTAAACCGTTGTCGTACCCTAACCTGTCCCCTAAACCGTCCCCGTCCCCAACCCTAACCCTAACACTAACCCTAAACCTTACCCGAAGCCTTACTCTAACTCGTCCCCTATTCCTAAACTGTACGCTAACACTAACCCGTACCCTAACACGTATGCTCACCCAAAACCGTTGTCATACCCTAACCTGTCCCCTAAACCGTCACCGTCCCCTAAACCTAACACTAACCCTAAACCTAACCCTAACCCGAACCCTTACCCGAAGCCTTACCCTAAACCGTCCCCTAATCCTTACCCGTATGCTAACTCTAACCGTACCCTAACACGTACGCTCACCCTAAACCGTTGTCGTACCCTAACCTGTCCCCTAAA
This sequence comes from Phocoena phocoena, assembly GCF_963924675.1. Lineage (NCBI taxonomy): Eukaryota > Metazoa > Chordata > Mammalia > Artiodactyla > Phocoenidae > Phocoena > Phocoena phocoena. The sequence goes on from NC_089224.1 coordinate 126,144, forward strand.
CCGTCCCAGTTCCCTAACCCTAACCCTAACCCTACCCTAACCCTTACCCGAAGCCTTACCCTAACCCTTCCCCTAATCCTAAACCGTACGCTGACACTAACCCGTTCCCTAACACGTACGCTCACCCTAAACCGTTGTAGTACCCTAACCTGTCCCCTAAACCGTCCCCGTCCCCTAACCCTAACACTAACCCTAACCCTAACCCTAACCCTAACCCTAACCCTTACCCGAAGCCTTACCCTAACCCGTCCCCTAATCCTAACCCATACGATAACACTAACCTGTACCCTAACACGTACGCTCACCCTAAACTGTTGTTGTACCCTAACCTGCCCCCTAAACAGTCCCCGTCCCCTAACCCTAACCCTAACCCTAACCCTAACCCTTACCCGAAGCCTTACCCTAACCCGTCCCCTAATCCTAACCCGTACGCTAACACTAACCCGTAACCTAACATGTACGCTCACCCTAAACCGTTGTCGTACCCTAACCTGTCCCCTAAACCGTCCCCATTCCCTAACCCTAACCCTAACCCTAACCCTAACCCTTATCCGAAGCCTTACCCCAACCCATCCCCTAACCCTAACCCGTACGCTAACACTAACCCGTAGCCTAACAAGTACGCTCACTATAAACCGTTGTCGAACCATAACCTGTCCCCTAAACCGTCCCCGTCCCCTAACCCTAACCCTAACCCTAACCCTAACCCTTTCCCGAAGCCTTACCCTAACCCGTCCCCTAATCCTAACCCGTACGCTAACACTAACCCGTACCCTAACTCGTACGCTCACCCTAAACCGTTGTCGTACCCTAAACTGTCCCCTAAACCGTCACCGTCCCCTAAACCTAACCCTAAACCTAACCCTAACCCTAACCCAACCCTTACCCGAAGCCTTAACCTAAACCGTCCCCTAATCCTAACCCGTATGCTAACTCTAACCCGTACCCTAACACGTACACTCACCCTAAACCGTTGTCGTACCCTAACCTGTCCCCTAAACCGTCCCCGTTCCCTAACCCTAACCCTAACCCTAACCCTAACCCTAAACCTTACCCGAAGCCTTACCCTAACCCGTCACCTAATCCTAACCCGTACGCTAACACTAACCCGTACCCTAACTCGTACGTTCACCCTAAACCGTTGTCGTACCCAAACCTATCCCCTAAACCGTGACCGTCCCCTAAACCTAACCCTAACCCTAACCCTAACCCTAACCCAAACCTTACCCGAAGCCTTAACCTAAACCGTCCGCTAATCCTAACCCGTATGCTAACTCTAACCCGTACCCTAACACGTACGCTCACCCTAAACCGTTGTCGTACCCTAATCTGTCCCCTAAACCGTCCTTGTCCCCTAACCCTAACCCTAACCCTAACCCTAACACTAACCCTTACCCGAAGCCTTACCCTAACCCGTCCCCTAATCCTAACCCGTACGCTAACACTAACCCGTACCCTAACACGTACGCTCACCCTAAACCGTTGTCGTACAGTAACCTGTCCCCTAAACGGTCCCCGTCCCCTAACCCTAACCCTAAACCTAACCCTAACCCTTACCCGAAGCCTTACAGTAAACCGTCCCCTAATCCTAACCCATACGATAACACTAACCCGTACCCTAACACGTACGCTCACCCTAAACCGTTGTCGTACCCTAACCTGTCCCCTAAACCTTCCCCGTCCCCTAACCCTAACCCTAACCCTAACCCTAACCCTTACCCGAAGCCTTACCATAACCCGTCCCCTAATCCTAACCCGTATGCTAACACTAACCCGTACCCTAACACGTACGCTCACCCTAAACCGTTGTCGTACACTAACCTGTCCCCTAAACCGTCCCCGTCCCCTAACCCTAACCCTAACCCTAACCCTAACCCATACCCTTACCACAAGCCTTACCGTAACCCATCCCCTAATCCTAACCCATACGATAACACTAACCCATACACTAACACGTACGCTCACCCTAAACCGTTGTCGTACCCTAACCTGCCCCCTAAGCCGTCCCCGTCCCCTAACCCTAACCCTAACCCTAGCCCTAACCCTTACCCGAAGCCTTACCCTAACCCGTCCCCTAATCCTTACACGTACGCTAACACTAACCCGTAGCCTAACACGTACGCTCACCATAAACCGTTGTCGTACCATAACCTGTCCCCTAAACCGTCCCCGTCCCCTAACCCTAACCCTAACCCTAACCCTAACCCTAAACCTTACCCGAGGCCTTACCCTAACCCGTCCCCTAATCCTAACCCGAACGCTAACACTAAACCGTACCCTAACACATACGCACACCCTAAACCGTTGTCATACACTAACCTGTCCCCTAAACCGTCCCTGTCTCCTAACCCTAACCCTAACCCTAACCCTAACCCTTACCCGAAGCCTTACTCTAACACGTCCTCTAATCCTAACCCGTACGCTAACACTAACCCGTACCCTAACACGTACGCTCCCCCTAAACCGTTGTCGTACCCTGACCTGTCCCCTAAACCGTCCCCGTCCCCTAACCCTAACCCTAACCCTAACCCTAACCCTAACCCTTACCCGAAGCCTTACCCTAACCCGTCCCCTAATCCTAAAACGTACTCTAACACTAAACCGTACCCTAACACGTACGCTCACCCTAAACCGTTTTCGTACCCCAACCTGTCCCCTAAACCGTCCCCGCTCCCTAACCCTAACCCTAACCCTACCCCTAACCCTAACCCTTACCCGAAGCCTTACACTAACCCGTCCCCTAATCCTAACCCATACGCTAACACTAAACCGTACCCTAACACGTACGCTCACCCTAAACCGTTGTCGTACACTAACCTGTCCCCTAAACCGTCCCCGTCCCCTAATCCTAACCCTAAAACTAACCCTAACCCTAACCCTTACCCGAAGCCTTACCGTAAACCGTCCCCTAATCCTAAACCATACGATAACACTAACATGTACCCCAACACGTACGCTCACCCTAAACCGTTGTCGTACCCTAACCTGTCCCCTAATCCGTCCCCGTCCCCTAAACCTAACCCTAACCCTAACCCTTACCCGAAGCCTTACCCTAACCCGTCCCCTAATCCTAACCCGTACGCTAACACTAACCCGTACCCTAACACGTACGCTCACCCTAAACCGTTGTCGTACCCTAACCTGTCCCCTAAACCGTCCCCATCCCCTAACCCTAACCCTAACCCTAACCCTAAGCCTTACCCGAAGCCTTACCCTAACCCATCCCCTAATCCTAACCCGTACGCTAACACTAACCCGTAGCCTAACACCTACGCTCACCATAAACAGTTGTCGTACCATAATCTGTCCTCTAAACCGTCCCCGTCCCCTAACCCTAACCCTAACCCTAACCCTTACCCGAAGCCTTACCCTAACCCGTCCCCTAATCCTAAAACGTAGTCTAACACTAAACCGTACCCTAACACATACGCACACCCTAAACCGTTGTCATACACTAACCTGTCCCCTAAACCGTCCCCGTCTCCTAACCCTAAACCTAACCCTAACCCTAGCCCTAACCCTTACCCGAAGCCTTACCCTAACCCCTCCCCTAATCCTAACCCGTACGCTAACACTAACCCGTACCCTAACACGTACGCTCACCCTAAACCGTTGTCGTACACTAACCTGACCCCTAAACCGTCACTGTTCCCTAAACCTAACCCTAAACCTAACCCTAACCCGAACCCTTACCGAAGCCTTAAACTAAACCGTCCCCTAATCCTAAACCGTATGCTAACTCTAACCCGTACCCTAACACGTACGCTCACCCTAAACCGTTGTCGTACCCTAACCTGTCCCCTAAACCGTCCGGTTCCCTAACCCTAACCCTAACCCTAACCCTAACCCTTAAAATTACCCGAAGCCTTACCCTAACCCGTCCCCTAATCCTAACCCATACACTAACACTAACCCGTACCCTAACACGTACGCTCACCCTAAACCGTTGTCGTACCGTAACCTGTCCCCTAAACCGTCCCCGTCCCCTAACCCTAACCCTAACCCTAACCCTAACACTAACCCTTACCCGAAGCCTTATCCTATCCCGTCCCCTAATCCTAACCCATACGATAACCCTAACCTGTACCCTAACACGTACGCTCAACATAAACCGTTGTCGTACACTAACCTGTCCCCTAAACCGTCCCCATCCCCTAACCCTAACCCTAACCCTAACCCTAGCCCTTATCTGAAGCCTTACCCTAACCCGTCCCCTAATCCTAACCCGTACGCTAACACTAACCTGTACCCTAACACGTACGCTCACCCTAAACCGTTGTCGTACCCTAACCTGTCCCTTAAACCGTCCCCGTCGCCTAACCCTAACCCTAACCCTAACCCTAACCCTAACACTTACCCGAAGCCTTACCCTAACCCGTCCCCTAATCCTAACCCGTATGCTAACTCTAAACCGTACTCTAACACGTACGCTCACCCTAAACCGTTGTCGTACACTAACCTGTCCCCTAAACCGTCCCCATTCTCTAACCCTAACCATAACCCTAACCTTAACCCTAACCCTTACCCGAAGCCTTACACTAACCCGTCCCCTAATCCTAACTCGTACGCTAACACTAACCCGTACCCTAACACGTATGCTCACCCTAAACCGTTGTCGTATTCTAACCTGTCCCCTAAACCGTCCCCGTCCCCTAACCCTAACCCTAACCCTAACCCTAACCCTTACCCGAAGCCTTATCATAACCCATCCCCTAATCCTAACCCGTACGCTAACACTAACCCGTAGCCTAACACGTACGCTCACCATAAACCGTTGTCGTACCATAACCTGTCCCCTAAACCGTCCCCGTCCCCTAACCCTAACCCTAACCCTAACCCTAACCCTAACCCTAACCCGAAGCCTTACCCTAACACGTCCTCTAATCCTAACCCGTACGCTAACACTAACACGTAACCTAACACGTACGCTCACCCTAAACCGTTGTCGTACCCTAACCTGTCCCCTAAACCGTCCCCGTCCCCAACCCTAACCCTAACACTAACCCTAATACTTACCCGAAGCCTTACCCTAACCCGTCCCCTATTCCTAAACCGTACGCTAACACTAACCCGCACCCTAACACGTAGGCTCACCCAAAACCGTTGTCGTACCCTAACCTGTCCCCTAAACCGTCACCGTCCCCTAAACCTAACCCTAACCCTAAACCTAACCCTAATCCGAACCCTTACCCGAAGCCTTACCCTAAACCGTCCCCTAATCCTAAGCCGTACGCTAACACTAACCCGTACCCGAACACGTACGCTCACCCTAAACCGTTTTCGTACAGTAACCTGTCCCCTAAACTGTCCCCGTCCCCTAACCCTAACCCTAAACCTAACCCAAACCCTTACCCGAAGCCTTACCGTAAACCGTCCCATAATCCTAACCCATATGATAACACTAACCCGTACCCTAACACGTACGATCACCCTAAACCGTTGTCGTACCCTAACCTGTCCCCTAAACCGTCCCCGTCCCCTAACCCTAACCCTAACCCTAACCCTTACCCGAAGCCTTACCATAACCCGTCCCCTAATCCTAACCCGTATGCTAACACTAACCCGTACCCTAACACATACGCTCACCCTAAACCGTTGTCGTACACTAACCTGTCCCCTAAACCGTCCCCGTCCCCTAACCCTAACCCTAACCCTAACCCTAACCCTAACCCTTACCACAAGCCTTACCGTAACCCATCCCCTAATCCTAACCCATACGATAACACTAACCCGTACCCTAACACGTACGCTCACCCTAAACCGTTGTCGTACCCTAACCTGTCCCCTAAACCGTACCCGTCCCCTAACCCTAACCCTAACCCTAACCCTAACCCTTACCCGAAGCCTTACCCTAACCCGTCCCCTAATCCTAACCCGTACGCTAACACTAACCCATACCCTAACACGTACGCTCACCCTAAACCGTTGTAGTACCCTAACCTGTCCCCTAAACCGTCACCGTCCCCTAAACCTAACCCTAACCCTAACCCTAACCCTAACCCGAACCCTTACCCGAAGCCTTAACCTAAACCGTCCCCTAATCCTAACCCGTATGCTAACTCTAACCCGTACCCTAACACGTACGCTCACCCTAAACCGTTGTCGTACCCTAACCTGTCCCCTAAACCGTCCCCGTTCCCTAACCCTAACCCTAACCCTAACCCTAACCCTAAGCCTAACCCTTACCCGAAGCCTTACCCTAACCCGTCCCCTAATCCTAACCTGTACGCTAACACTAACCCGTACCCTAACATGTACGCTCACCCTACACCGTTGTCGTACCCTAACCTGTCCCCTAAACCGTCACCGTCCCCTAAACCTAACCCTAACCCTAACCCTAACCCTAACCCGAACCCTTACCCGAAGCCTTAACCTAAACCGTCCCCTAATCCTAACCCGTATGCTAACTCTAACCCGTACCCTAACACGTACGCTCACACTAAACCGTTGTCGTACACTAACCTGTCCCGTAAACCGTCCCCGTTCCCTAACCCTAACCCTAACCCTAACCCTAACCCTAACCCTTACCCGAAGCCTTACCCTAACCCGTTCCCTAATCCTAACCCGTACGCTAAAACTAACCCGTACCCTAACACGTATGCTCACCCTAAACCGTTGTCGTTCCCTAACCTGTCCCCTAAACCGTCACCATCCCCTAAACCTAACCCTAACCCTAACCCTAACCCGAACCCTTACCCGAAGCCTTACCCTAAACCGTCCCCTAATCCTAACCCGTATGCTAACTCTAACCCGTACCCTAACACGTACGCTCACCCTAAACCGTTTTCGTACCCCAACCTCTCCCCTAAACCGTCCCCGCTCCCTTACCCTAACCCTAACCCTACCCCTAACCCTAACCCTTACCCGAAGCCTTACACTAACCCGTCCCCTAATCCTAACCCGTACGCTAACACTAACCCATACCCTAACACGTACGCTCACCCTAAACCGTTGTCGTACACTAACCTGTCCCCTAAACCGTCCCCGTCCCCTAACCCTAACCCTAACCCTAACCCTAACCCTAACCCTTACCCGAAGCCTTACCGTAAACCGTCCCCTAATCCTAACCCATACGATAACACTAACCCGTACGCTAACACGTACGCTCACCCTAAACCGTTGTCGTACCCTAACCTGTCCCCTAAACCGTCCCCGTCCCCTAAACCTAACCCTAACCCTAACCCTAACTCTAACCCTTACCCGAAGCCTTACCCTAACCCGTCCCCTAATCCTAACCCGTACGCTAATTCTAACCCGTACCCTAACACGTACGCTCACCCTAAACCGTTGTCGTACCCTAACCTGACCCCTAAACCGTCCCCATCCCCTAACCCTAACCCTAACCCTAAGCCTTACCCGAAGCCTTACCCTAACCCATCCACTAATCCTAACCCGTACGCTAACACTAACCCGTAGCCTAACACCTACGCTCACCATAAACCGTTGTCGTACCATAATCTGTCCCCTAAACCGTCCCCGTCCCCTAACCCTAACCCTAACCCTAACCCTAACCCTTACCCGAAGCCTTACCCTAACCCGTCCCCTAATCCAAAAACGTACTCTAACACTAAACCGTACCCTAACACATACGCACACCCTAAACCGTTGTCATACACTAACCTGACCCCTAAACCGTCCCCGTCTCCTAACCCTAACCCTAACCCTAACCCTTACCCGAAGCCTTACCCTAACCCCTCCCCTAATCCTAACCCGTACGCTAACACTAACCCGTACCCTAACACGTACGCTCACCCTAAACCGTTGTCGTACCCTAACCTGTCCCCTAAAACGTCACCGTCCCCTAAACCTAACCCTAACCCTAACCCTAACCCTAACCCGAATCCTTACCCGAAGCCTTAAACTAAACCGTCCCCTAATCCTAACCCGTATGCTGACTCTAACCCGTACCCTAACACGTAGGCTCACCCTAAACCATTGTCGTACCCTAACCTGTCCCCTAAACCGTCCCCATCCCCTAACCCTAACCCTAACCCTAACCCTAACACTAACCCTTACCCGAAGCCTTATCCTATCCCGTCCCCTAATCCTAACCCATACGATAACCCTAACCTGTACCCTAACACGTACGCTCACCATAAACCGTTGTCGTACACTAACCTGTCCCCTAAACCGTCCCCATCCCCTAACCCTAACCCTAACCCTAACCCTAGCCCTTATCTGAAGCCTTACCCTAACCCGTCCCCTAATCCTAACCCGTACGCTAACACTAACCTGTACCCTAACACGTACGCTCACCCTAAACCGTTGTCGTACCCTAACCTGTCCCTTAAACCGTCCCCGTCGCCTAACCCTAACCCTAACCCTAACCCTAACCCTAACACTTACCCAAAGCCTTACCCTAACCCGTCCCCTAATCCTAACCCGTATGCTAACTCTAACCCGTACTCTAACACGTACGCTCACCCTAAACTGTTGTCGTACACTAACCTGTCCCCTAAACCGTCCCCATTCTCTAACCCTAACCATAACCCTAACCTTAACCCTAACCCTTACCCGAAGCCTTACCCTAAACCGTCCCCTAATCCTAACTCGTACGCTAACACTAACCCGTACCCTAACACGTACGCTCACCCTAAACCGTTGTCGTATTCTAACCTGTCCCCTAAACCGTCCCCGTCCCCTAACCCTAACCCTAACCCTAACCCTAACCCTTACCCGAAGCCTTACCCTTACCCATCCCCTAATCCTAACCCGTACGCTAACACTAACCCGTACCCTAACAGGTACGCTCACCCTAAACCGTTGTCGTGCCCTAACCTGTCCCCTAAACCGTACCCGTCCCCTAACCCTAACCCTAACCCTAACCCTAACCCTTACCCGAAGCCTTATCATAACCCATCCCCTAATCCTAACCCGTACGCTAACACTAACCCGTAGCCTAACACGTACGCTCACCATAAACCGTTGTCGTACCATAACCTGTCCCCTAAACCGTCCCTGTCCCCTAACCCTAACCCTAACCCTAACCCTAATCCTAACCCTTACCCGAAGCCTTACCCTAACACGTCCTCTAATCCTAACCCGTACGCTAACACTAACACGTAACCTAACACGTACGCTCACCCTAAACCGTTGTCGTACCCTAACCTGTCCCCTAAACCGTCCCCGTCCCCAACCCTAACCCTAACACTAACCCTAAACCTTACCCGAAGCCTTACTCTAACCCGTCCCCTATTCCTAAACTGTACGCTAACACTAACCCGTACCCTAACACGTATGCTCACCCAAAACCGTTGTCATACCCTAACCTGTCCCCTAAACCGTCACCGTCCCCTAAACCTAACACTAACCCTAAACCTAACCCTAACCCGAACCCTTACCCGAAGCCTTACCCTAAACCGTCCCCTAATCCTTACCCGTATGCTAACTCTAACCGTACCCTAACACGTACGCTCACCCTAAACCGTTGTCGTACCCTAACCTGTCCCCTAAACCGACCCAGTTCCCTAACCCTAACCCTAACCCTACCCTAACCCTTACCCGAAGCCTTACCCTAACCCTTCCCCTAATCCTAAACCGTACGCTGACACTAACCCGTTCCCTAACACGTACGCTCACCCTAAACCGTTGTCGTACCCTAACCTGTCCCCTAAACCGTCCCCGTCCCGTAACCCTAACACTAACCCTAACCCTAACCCTAACCCTAACCCTAACCCTTACCCGAAGCCTTACCCTAACCCGTCCCCTAATCCTAACCCATACGATAACACTAACCTGTACCCTAACACGTACGCTCACTCTAAACTGTTGTCGTACCCTAACCTGCCCCCTAAACAGTCCCCGTCCCCTAACCCTAACCCTAACCCTAACCCTAACCCTTACCCGAAGCCTTACACTAACCCGTCCCCTAATCCTAACCCGTACGCTAACACTAACCCGTAACCTAACATGTACGCTCACCCTAAACCGTTGTCGTACCCTAACCTGTCCCCTAAACCGTCCCCATTCCCTAACCCTAACCCTAACCCTAACCCTAACCCTTATCCGAAGCCTTACCCCAACCCATCCCCTAACCCTAACCCGTACGCTAACACTAACCCGTAGCCTAACAAGTACGCTCACTATAAACCGTTGTCGAACCATAACCTGTCCCCTAAACCGTCCCCGTCCCCTAACCCTAACCCTAACCCTAACCCTAACCCTTTCCCGAAGCCTTACCCTAACCCGTCCCCTAATCCTAACCCGTACGCTAACACTAACCCGTACCCTAACTCGTACGCTCACCCTAAACCGTTGTCGTACCCTAAACTGTCCCCTAAACCGTCACCGTCCCCTAAACCTAACCCTAAACCTAACCCTAACCCTAACCCAACCCTTACCCGAAGCCTTAACCTAAACCGTCCCCTAATCCTAACCCGTATGCTAACTCTAACCCGTACCCTAACACGTACACTCACCCTAAACCGTTGTCGTACCCTAACCTGTCCCCTAAACCGTCCCCGTTCCCTAACCCTAACCCTAACCCTAACCCTAACCCTAAACCTTACCCGAAGCCTTACCCTAACCCGTCACCTAATCCTAACCCGTACGCTAACACTAACCCGTACCCTAACTCGTACGTTCACCCTAAACCGTTGTCGTACCCAAACCTATCCCCTAAACCGTGACCGTCCCCTAAACCTAACCCTAACCCTAACCCTAACCCTAACCCAAACCTTACCCGAAGCCTTAACCTAAACCGTCCGCTAATCCTAACCCGTATGCTAACTCTAACCCGTACCCTAACACGTACGCTCACCCTAAACCGTTGTCGTACCCTAATCTGTCCCCTAAACCGTCCTTGTCCCCTAACCCTAACCCTAACCCTAACCCTAACACTAACCCTTACCCGAAGCCTTACCCTAACCCGTCCCCTAATCCTAACCCGTACGCTAACACTAACCCGTACCCTAACACGTACGCTCACCCTAAACCGTTGTCGTACAGTAACCTGTCCCCTAAACGGTCCCCGTCCCCTAACCCTAACCCTAAACCTAACCCTAACCCTTACCCGAAGCCTTACAGTAAACCGTCCCCTAATCCTAACCCATACGATAACACTAACCCGTACCCTAACACGTACGCTCACCCTAAACCGTTGTCGTACCCTAACCTGTCCCCTAAACCTTCCCCGTCCCCTAACCCTAACCCTAACCCTAACCCTAACCCTTACCCGAAGCCTTACCATAACCCGTCCCCTAATCCTAACCCGTATGCTAACACTAACCCGTACCCTAACACGTACGCTCACCCTAAACCGTTGTCGTACACTAACCTGTCCCCTAAACCGTCCCCGTCCCCTAACCCTAACCCTAACCCTAACCCTAACCCATACCCTTACCACAAGCCTTACCGTAACCCATCCCCTAATCCTAACCCATACGATAACACTAACCCATACACTAACACGTACGCTCACCCTAAACCGTTGTCGTACCCTAACCTGCCCCCTAAGCCGTCCCCGTCCCCTAACCCTAACCCTAACCCTAGCCCTAACCCTTACCCGAAGCCTTACCCTAACCCGTCCCCTAATCCTTACACGTACGCTAACACTAACCCGTAGCCTAACACGTACGCTCACCATAAACCGTTGTCGTACCATAACCTGTCCCCTAAACCGTCCCCGTCCCCTAACCCTAACCCTAACCCTAACCCTAACCCTAAACCTTACCCGAGGCCTTACCCTAACCCGTCCCCTAATCCTAACCCGAACGCTAACACTAAACCGTACCCTAACACATACGCACACCCTAAACCGTTGTCATACACTAACCTGTCCCCTAAACCGTCCCTGTCTCCTAACCCTAACCCTAACCCTAACCCTAACCCTTACCCGAAGCCTTACTCTAACACGTCCTCTAATCCTAACCCGTACGCTAACACTAACCCGTACCCTAACACGTACGCTCCCCCTAAACCGTTGTCGTACCCTGACCTGTCCCCTAAACCGTCCCCGTCCCCTAACCCTAACCCTAACCCTAACCCTAACCCTAACCCTTACCCGAAGCCTTACCCTAACCCGTCCCCTAATCCTAAAACGTACTCTAACACTAAACCGTACCCTAACACGTACGCTCACCCTAAACCGTTTTCGTACCCCAACCTGTCCCCTAAACCGTCCCCGCTCCCTAACCCTAACCCTAACCCTACCCCTAACCCTAACCCTTACCCGAAGCCTTACACTAACCCGTCCCCTAATCCTAACCCATACGCTAACACTAAACCGTACCCTAACACGTACGCTCACCCTAAACCGTTGTCGTACACTAACCTGTCCCCTAAACCGTCCCCGTCCCCTAATCCTAACCCTAAAACTAACCCTAACCCTAACCCTTACCCGAAGCCTTACCGTAAACCGTCCCCTAATCCTAAACCATACGATAACACTAACATGTACCCCAACACGTACGCTCACCCTAAACCGTTGTCGTACCCTAACCTGTCCCCTAATCCGTCCCCGTCCCCTAAACCTAACCCTAACCCTAACCCTTACCCGAAGCCTTACCCTAACCCGTCCCCTAATCCTAACCCGTACGCTAACACTAACCCGTACCCTAACACGTACGCTCACCCTAAACCGTTGTCGTACCCTAACCTGTCCCCTAAACCGTCCCCATCCCCTAACCCTAACCCTAACCCTAACCCTAAGCCTTACCCGAAGCCTTACCCTAACCCATCCCCTAATCCTAACCCGTACGCTAACACTAACCCGTAGCCTAACACGTACGCTCACCATAAACCGTTGTCGTACCATAACCTGTCCCCTAAACCGTCCCCATCCCCTAACCCTAACCCTAACCGTAACCCTAACCCTAACCCTTACCCGAAGCCTTACCCTAACCCGTCCCCTAATCCTAAAACGTACTCTAACACTAAACCGTACCCTAACACGTACGCTCACCCTAAACCGTTTTCGTACCCCAACCTGTCCCCTAAACCGTCCCCTCTCCCTAACCCTAACCCTAACCCTACCCCTAACCCTAACCCTTACCCGAAGCCTTACACTAACCCGTCCCCTAATCCTAACCCGTACGCTAACACTAAACCGTACCCTAACACGTACGCTCACCCTAAACCGTTGTCGTACACTAACCTGTCCCCTAAACCGTCCCCGTCCCCTAATCTTAACCCTAAACCTAACCCTAACCCTAACCCTTACCCGAAGCCTTACCGTAAACCGTCCCCTAATCCTAAACCATACGATATCACTAACCTGTACCCTAACACGTACGCTCACCCTAAACCGTTGTCGTACCCTAACCTGTCCCCTAAACCGTCCCCGTCCCCTAAACCTAACCCTAACCCTAACCCTTACCCGAAGCCTTACCCTAACCCGTCCCCTAATCCTAACCTGTACGCTAACACTAACCCGTACCCTAACACGTACGCTCACCCTAAACCGTTGTCGTACCCTAACCTGTCCCCTAAACCGTCCCCATCCCCTAACCCTAACCCTAACCCTAACCCTAAGCCTTACCCGAAGCCTTACCCTAACCCATCCCCTAATCCTAACCCGTACGCTAACACTAACCCGTAGCCTAACACCTACGCTCACCATAAACCGTTGTCGTACCATAAACTGTCCCCTAAACCGTCCCCGTCCCCTAACCCTAACCCTAACCCTAACCCTTACCCGAAGCCTTACCCTAACCCGTCCCCTAATCCTAAAACGTACTCTAACACTAAACCGTACCCTAACACATACGCACACCCTAAACCGTTGTCATACACTAACCTGTCCCCTAAACCGTCCCCGTCTCCTAACCCTAAACCTAACCCTAACCCTAGCCCTAACCCTTACCCGAAGCCTTACCCTAACCCCTCCCCTAATCCTAACCCGTACGCTAACACTAACCCGTACCCTAACACGTACGCTCACCCTAAACCGTTGTCGTACACTAACCTGACCCCTAAACCGTCACTGTCCCCTAAACCTAACCCTAAACCTAACCCTAACCCTAACCCGAACCCTTACCCGAAGCCTTAAACTAAACCGTCCCCTAATCCTAAACCGTATGCTAACTCTAACCCGTACCCTAACACGTACGCTCACCCTAAACCGTTGTCGTACCCTAACCTGTCCCCTAAACCGTCCGGTTCCCTAACCATAACCCTAACCCTAACCCTAACCCTTACAATTACCCGAAGCCTTACCCTAACCCGTCCCCTAATCCTAACCCATACACTAACACTAACCCGTACCCTAACACGTACGCTCACCCTAAACCGTTGTCGTACCCTAACCTGTCCCCTAAACCGTCCCCGTCCCCTAACCCTAACCCTAACCCTAACCCTAACCCTTTCCCGAAGCCTTACACTAACCCATCCCCTAATCCTAACCCGTACGCTAACACTAACCCATAGCCTAACACGTATGCTCATCATAAATCATTGTCGTACCATAACCTGTCCCCTAAACCGTCCCCGTCCCCTAACCCTAACCCTAACCCTAACCCTAACCCTAACCCTTACCCGAAGCCTTACCCTAACCCGTCCCCTAATCCTAAACCGTACGCTAACCCTAAACCGTACCCTAACACATACGCACACCCTAAACGGTTGTCGTACACTAACCTGTCCCCTAAACCGTCCCCGTCTCCTAACCCTAACCCTAACCCTAACCCTAACCCTAACACTTACCCGAAGCCTTACCCTTACACGTCCTCCAATCCTAACCCGTACGCTAACACTAACCCGTACCCTAACACGTATGCTCAACCTAAGCAGTTGTCGTACACTAACCTGTCCCCTAAACCGTCTCCGTACCCTAACCCTAAACCTAACCCTAACCCTCACCCTAACCCGAACACTTACCCGAAGCCTTACCCTAAACCGTCCCCTAATCCTAACCCTCATGCTAACTCTAACACGTACCCTAACACGTACGCTCACCCTAAACCGTTGTCGTACACTAACCTTTCCCCTAAACCGTCCCTGTTCCCTAACCCTAACCCTAACCCTAACCCTAACCCTAACCCTTACCCGAAGCCTTACCCTAACCCGTCCCCTAATCCTAACCCGTACGCTAACACTAACCCGTACCCTAACACGTACGCTCACCCTAAACCGTTGTCGTACCCTAACCTGTCCCCTACACCGTCCCCAACCTCTACCCATAACCCTAACCCTAACCCTAACCCTTACCCGAAGCCTTACACTAACCCGTCCCCTAATCCTAACCCATACGATAACACTAACCCATACCCTAACACTTACGCTCACCCTAAACCGTTGTCGTACCCTAACCTGTCCCCTAAACCGTCCCCGTCCCCGTCCCCTAACCCTAACCCTAAACCTTACCCAAAGCCTTACCCTAACCCGTCCCCTAATCCTACACCTTACGCTAACACTAACCCGTACCCTAACACGTACGCTCACCCTAAACCGTTGTTGTACACTAACCTGTCCCCTAAACCATCCCCGTCCCCGTCCCCTAACCCTAACCCTAACCCTAACCCTAACCCTTACCCGAAGCCTTACCCTAACCCGTCCCCTAATTCTAAATTGTTGGCTAAGACTAACCCGTACCCTAACACGTACGCTCACCCTAAACCGTTGTCGTACCCTAACCTGTCCCCTACACCGTCCCCATCCCCTACCCCTAACCCTAACCCTAACCCTAACCCTTACCCGAAGCCTTACACTAACCCGTCCCCTAATCCTAACACATACGATAACACTAACCCATACCCTAACACTTACGCTCACCCTAAACCGTTGTCGTACCCTAACCTGTCCCCTAAACCGTCCCCGTCCCCTAACCCTAACCCTAACCCTAACCCTAAACCTTACCCAAAGCCTTACCCTAACCCGTCCCCTAATCCTACCCCTTACGCTAACACTAACCCGTACCCTAACACGTACGCTCACCCTAAACCGTTGTCGTACACTAACCTGTCCCCTAAACCATCCCCGTCCCCGTCCCCTTCCCTTAACCCTAACCCTAACCCTAACCCTTACCCGAAGCCTTACCCTAACCCGTCCCCTAATCCTAAATTGTTGGCTAACACTAACCCGTACCCTAACACGTACGCTCACCCTAAACCGTTGTCGTACCCTAACCTGTCCCCTAAACCGTCCCCGTCCCCTAACCCTAACCCTAACCCTAACCCTAACCCTAACCCTTACTCGAAGCCTTACCCTAACCCGTCCTCTAATCCTAACCCATACGCTATCACTAACCCGTACCCTAACACGTACGCTCACCCTAAACCGTTGTCGTACCCTAAGCTGTCCCCTAAAACGTCCCCGTCCCCTAACCCTAACCCTAACCCTAACCCTTACCCGAAGCCTTACACTAACCCGTACCCTAAACCTAACCCGTACGCTAACACTAAACCGTACCCTAACACGTACGCTCACTCTAAACCATTGTCGTACCCTAACCTGTAACCTAAACCATCCCCGTCCCCTATCCCTAACCCTAACCCTAACCCTAACCCTTACCCGAAGCCTAACACTAACCCATGCCCTAATCCTAACCCGTACGCTAACCCTAACCCGTACCCTAACACGTACGCTCACCCTAATCCGTTGTCGTACCCTACCCTGTCCCCTAAACCGTCCCCGTCCCCTAACCCTAACCCTAACCCTAACCCAAACCCTAAACCTTACCCGAAGCCTTACCCTAACACTTCCCCTAATCCTAACCAATACGATAACACTAAACTGTACCCTAGCACGTACGCTCACCCTAAACCGTTGTCATACACTAACCTGTCCCCTAAACCGTCCCCGTCCCCTAACCCTAACCCTAACCCTAGCCCTAACCCTTTCCCGAAGCCTTACCCTAACCCGTCCCCTAATCCTAACCCGTACGCTAACACTAACCCGTACCCTAACACGTACGCTCACACTAAAGCTTTGTCGTACCCTAACCTGTCCCCTAAACCGTCCCCGTCCCCTAAACCTAAACCTAACCCCAACCCTTACCCAAAGCCTTACCCTAACCCGTACCCTAATCCTAAACCGTACGCTAACACTAACCCATAGCGTAACACGTACGCTCACCATAAACCGTTGTCGTACCCTAAACTGTCCCCTAAACCGTCCCCATCCCCTAACCCTAACCCTAACCCTAACACTAACCCTTACCTGAAGCCTTAACCTAACCCGTCCCCGAATCCTAACCTGTACGCTAACACTAAACCATATCCTAACACATACACACACCCTAAACCGTTGTTGTACACTAACCTGTCCCCTAAACCGTCCCCGTCTCCTAACCCTAACCCTAACCCTAACCCTAACCCTAACCCTTACCCGAAGCCTTACCCTAACACGTCCTCTAATCCTAACCCGTACGCTAACACTAACCCGTACCCTAAACATAAACTGTTGTCGTACCCTAACCTGTCCCCTAAACCGTCCCCGTCCCCTAACCCTATCCCTAACCCTAACCCTAACCCTGACCCGAAGCCTTACCCTAACCCGTCCCCTAATCCTAACCCGTACGCTAACACTGACCCGTACCCTAACACGTATGCTCACCCTAAACCATTGTCGTACCTTAACCTGTCCCCTAAACCGTCACCGTCCCCTCACCCTATCCCTAACCCTAACCCTAACCCTAACCCGAACCCTTACCCGAAGTCTTACCCTAAACCGTCCCCTATTCCTAACCCGTACGCTAACACTAACCCATACCCTAACACGTACGCTCACCCTAAACCTTTGTCGTACCATAACCTGTCCCCTAAACCGTCCCCGTCCCCTAACCCTAACACTACCCCTAACCCTAACCCTTACCCGAAGCCTTACCCTAACCCGTCCCCTAATCCTAAACCGTACACTAACACTAACCCGTACCCTAACACGTACACTCACCCTAAACCGTTGTCGTACCCTAACCTGTCCCCTAAACCGTCCCCGTCCCTAACCCTAACCCTAACCCTAACCCTAACCCTTACCCGAAGCCTTACCCTAAACCATCCCCTAATCCTAACTCGTATGCTAACACTAACCCGTAGCCTAACACGTACGCTCACCATAAACCGTTGTCGTACCATAACCTGTCCCCTAAACGGTCCCCGTCCCCTAACCCTATCCCTAACCCTAACCCTAACCCTATCTCTTACATGAAGCCTTACCCTAATCTGTCCCCTAATCCTAACCCGTACGCTAACACTAAACCGTATCCTAACACATACACACACCCTAAACCGTTGTTGTACACTAACCTGTCCCCTAAACCGTCCCCGTCTCCTAACCCTAACCCTAACCCTAAACCTAACCCTTACCCGAAGCCTTACCCTAACACGTCCTCTAATCCTAACCCGTACGCTAACACTAACACGTACCCTAACAAGTACGCTCAACATAAACCGTTGTCGTACCCTAACCTGTCCCCTAAACCGTCCCCGTCCCCTAACCCTATCCCTAACCCTAACCCTAACCCTGACCCGAAGCCTTACTCTAACCCGTCCCCTAATCCTAACCCGCACGCTAACACTAACCCGTACCCTAACACGTACGCTCACCCTAAACTGTTGTCGTACCCTAACCTGTCCCCTAAACCGTCACCGTCCCCTCACCCTATCCCTAACCCTAACCCTAACCCTAACCCGAACCCTTACCCGAAGCCTTACCCTAAACCGTCCCCTATTCTTAACCCGTACGCTAACACTAACCCGTAACCTAACACGTACGCTCACCCTAAACCTTTGTCGTACCCTAACCTGTCCCCTAAACCGTCCCCGTCCCCTAACCCTAACTCTAACCCTAAACCTAACCCTTACCCGAAGCCTTACCCTAACCCGTCCCCTAATCCTAACCCGTACGCTAACACTAACCCATACCCTAACACGTACGCTCACCCTAAACCGTTGTCGTACCCTAACCTGTCCCTTAAACCGTCCCCGTCCCCTAACCCTAACCCTAACCATAACCCTAACCCTTACCCGAAGCCTTACCCTAACCCGTCCCCTAATCCTAACCCGTATGCTAACTCTAACCCGTACCCTAACACGTACGCTCACCCTAAACTGTTGTCGTACCCTAACCTGTCCCCTAAACCGTCCCCCTTCCCTAACCCTAACCCTAACCTTAACCCTAACCCTTATCCGAAGCCTTACCCTAACTCGTCCCCTAATTCTAACTCGTACGCTAACACTAACCCGTACCCTAACACGTACGCTCACCCTAAACCTTTGTCGTACTCTAACCTGTCCCCTAAACCGTCCCCGTCCCCTAACCCTAACCCTAACCCTAACCCTAACCCTAAACATTACCCGAAGCCTTACCCTAACCCGTCCCCTAATCCTAACCCTTACGATAACACTAAACCGTACCCTAACACGTACGCTCACCCTAAACCGTTGTCATACACTGACCTGTCCCCTACACCGTCCCCGTCCGCGTCCCCTAACCCTAACCGTAACACTAATTCTAACCCTTACCCGAAGCCTTACCCTAACCCGTCCCCTAATCCTAAACCGTACACTAACACTAAACCGTACCCTAACACGTACACTCACCCTAAACCGTTGTCGTACCCTAACCTGTCCCCTAAACCGTCCCCGTCCCTGTCCCCAAACCCTAACCCTAACCCTAACCCTTACCCGAAGCCTTACCCTAACACGTCCTCTAATCCTAACCCGTACGCTAACACTAACCCGTAGCCTAACACGTACGCTCACCTTAAACCGTTATCGTACCATAACCTGTCCCCTAAAAGGTCCCCGTCCCCTAACCCTAACCCTAACCCTAACCCTAACCCTATCCCTTACCCGAAGCCTTACCCTAACCCGTCCCCTAATTCTAACACGTACGCAAACACTAAACCGTACCCTTACACATACGCACACCCTAAACCGTAGTCGTACACTAACCTGTCCCCTAAACCGTCCCCGTCTCCTTACCCTAACCCTAACACTAACCCTAACCCTAACACTTACCCGAAGCCTTACCCTAACACGTCCTCTAATCCTAACCCGTACGCTAACACTAACCCGTACCCTAACACGTACGCTCAACCTAAACCGTTGTCGTACTCTAACCTGTCCCCTAAACCGTCCCCGTCCCCTAACCCTAACCCTAACCCAAACCCTAAACCTTACCCGAAGCCTTACCCTAACCCGTCCCCTAATCCTAACCCTTACGATAACACTAAACCGTACCCTAACACGTACGCTCACCCTAAACCGTTGTCATACACTGACCTGTCCCCTAAACCGTCCCCGTCCCCTAACCCTAACCCTAACCCTAACCCTTACCCGAAGCCTTACCCTAACCCGTCCCATAATCCTAAACCGTACACTAACACTAACCCGTACCCTAATACGTACACTCACCCTAAACCGTTGTCGTACCCTAACCTGTCCCCTAAACCGTATCCGTCCCCTAACCCTAACCCTAACCCTAACCCTAACCCTTACCCGAAGCATTTCCCTAAACCATCCCCTAATCCTAACCCGTATGCTAACACTAACCAGTACCCTAACACGTACGCTCACCATAAACCGTTGTCGTACCATAACCTGTCCCCTAAATGGTCCCCGTCCTCTAACCCTAAACCTAACCCTAACCCTAACCCTATCCCTTACCCGAAGCCTTACCCTAACCCTTCCCCTAATCCTAACCCGTACGCTAACATTAAACCGTACCCTAACACATACGCACACCCTAAACCGTAGTCGTACACTAACCTGTCCCGTAAACCGTCCCCGTCTCCTAACCCTAACCTTAACCCTAACCCTAACCCTTACCCGAAGCCTTACACTAACACGTCCTCTAATCCTATACCGTACGCTAACACTAACCCGTACCCTAACACGTACGCTCATCCTAAATCGTTGTCGTACTCTAACCTGTCCCCTAAAACGTCCCCGTCCCCTAACCCTAACCCTAACCCTAACCCTAACCCTTACCCGAAGCCTTAAACTAACCCGTCCCCTAATACTAACCCGTACGCTAACACTAAACCGTACCCTAACACATACACACACCCTAAACCGTTGTTGTACACTAACCTGTCCCCTAAACCGTCCCCATCTCCTAACCCTAACCATAACCCTAACCCTAACCCTAACCCTTACCCGAAGCCTTACCCTAACACGTCCTCTAATCCTAACCCGTACGCTAACACTAACCCGTACCCTAAGATGTATGCTCACCCTAAACCGTTGTCGTACCCTAACCTGTCCCCTAAACCGTCCCCATCCCCTAACCCTAACCCTAACCCTAACCCTAACCCTGACCCGAAGCCTTACCCTAACCTGTCCCCTAGTCCTAACCCGTACGCTAACACTAACCCGTACCCTAACACGTACGCTCACCCTAAAGCGTTGTCGTACCCTAACCTGTCCCCTAAACCTTCACCGTCCCCTCACCCTAACCCTAACCCTAACCCTAACCCTAACCCGAACCCTTACCCGAAACCTTACCCTAAACCGTCTCCTAATCCTAACCCGTACGCTAACACTAACCCGTACCCTAACACTTACACTCACCCTAAAACTTTGTCGTACCCTAACCTGTCCCCTATACCGTCCCCGTCCGCTAACCCTAACAATAACCCTAACCCTAACACTTACCCGAAGCCTTACCCTAACCCGTCCCCTAATCCTAACCCGTACGCTAACACCAACACGTACCCTAACACGTACGCTCACAATAAACCGTTGTCGTACCCTAACCTGTCCCTTAAACCGTCCCCGTCCCCTAACCCTAACCCTAACCCTAACCCTAACCCTAACCCTTACCCGAAGCCTTACCCTAACCCGTCCCCTAATCCTAACCCGTATGCTAACTCTAACCCGTACCCTAACACGTACGCTCACCCTAAACCGTTGTCGTATCCTAACCTGTCCCCTAAACCGTCCCCATTCCCTAACCCTAACCCTAACCCTAACCTTAACCCTAACCCTTATCCGAAGCCTTACCCTAAACCGTCCCCTAATCCTAACTCGTACGCTAACACTAACACGTACCCTAACACGTACGCTCACCCTAAACCGTTGTCGCACTCTAACCTGTCCCCGAAACCGTCCCCGTCCCCTAACCCTAACCCTAACCCTAACCCTTACCCGAAGCCTTACGCTAACCCGTCCCCTAATCCTAACCCTTACGATAACACTAACCCGTACCCTAACACGTACGCTCACCCTAAACCGTTTTCGTACCCTAACCTGTCCCCTAAACCGTCCCCGTCCACTAACCCTAACCCTAACCCTAACCCTAACCCTTACCCGAAGCCTTACCCTAACCCGTCCCCTAATCCTAACCCGTACGCTAACACTAAACCGTACCCTAACACGTACGCTCACCCTAAACCGTTGTGATACACTGACCTGTCCCCTAAATCGTCCCCGTCCCCGTCCCCGTCCCCTAACCCTAACCCTAACCCTAACCCTTACCCGAAGCCTTACCCTAACCCGTCCCCTAACCCTAACCCGTCAGCTAACACTAACCCGTACCCTAACACGTACGCTCACCCTAAACCGTTGTCGTACCCTAACCTGTCCCCTAAACCGTCCCCGTCCCCTAACCCTAACCCTAACCCTAACCCTAACCCTTTCCCGAAGCCTTACCCTAACCCATACCCTAATCCTAACCCGTACGCTAACACTAACCCGTAGGCTAACACGTACGCTCATCATAAACCGTTATCGTACCCTAACCTGTCCCCTACACCATCCCCGTCTCCTAACCCTAACCCTAACCCTAACCCTAACCCTTACCCGAAGCCTTACCCTAACCCGTCCCCTAATCCTAACCCGTACGCTAACCCTAAACGGTACCCTAACACATACGCACACCCTAAACCGTTGTCGTACACTAACCTGTCCCCTAAACCGTCCCCGTCTCCTAACGCTAACCCTAACCCTAACCCTAACCCTAACACTTACCCGAAGCCGTACCCTAACACGTCCTCTAATCCTAACCCGTACGCTAACACTAACCCTTACCCTAACACGTACGCTCACCCTAAACCGTTGTCGTACCCTAACCAGTCCCCTAAACCGTCCCTGTCCCCTAACCCTAACCCTAACCCTAACCCTAACCCTAACCCTTACCCCAAGCCTTACCCTAACCCGTCCCCTAATCCTAACCCGTACGCTAACACTAACCCGTACCCTAACACATACGCTCACCCTAAACCGTTATCGTACCCTAACCTGTCCCCTACACCGTCCCCGTCCCCTACCCCTAAACCTAACCCTAACCCTAACCCTAACCCTTACCCGAAGCCTTACCCTAACCCGTCCACTAATCCTACACCGTACGCTAACACTAAACCGTACCCTAACACGTACGCTCAACCTAAACCGTTGTCGTACACTAACCTGTCCCCTAAACCGTCCCCGTCCCCGTCCCCTAACCCTAACCCTAACCCTAAACCTAACCCTTACCCGAAGCCTTAACCTAACCCGTCCCCTAATCCTAACCCGTTGGTTAACACTAAGCCGTACCCTAACACGTATGCTCACCTTAAACCGTTGTTGTACACTAACCTGTCCCCTAAACCGTCCCCGTCCCCTAACCCTAACCCTAAAGCTAAAACTTACCCGAAGCCTTACACTAACCCGTCCCCTAATCCTAAACCGTACGCTAACACTAAACCGTACCCTAACACGTACGCTCACCCTAAACCGTTGTCGTACGCTAACCCTTCCCCTAAACCGTCCCCGTCCCCTAACCCTAAACTTAACCCTAACCCTAACCCTTACCCGAAGCCTTCCCCTAACCCGTCCTCTAATCCTAAACCGTACGCTAACACTAACCCGTACCCTAACACGTACGCTCACCCTAAACCGTTGTCGTACCCTAACCTGTCCCCTAAAACGTCCCCGTCCCCTAACCCTAACCCTAACCCTAACCCTTACCCGAAGCCTTACACTAACCCGTACCCTAAACCTAACCCGTACGCTAACACTAACCCGTACCCTAACACGTACGCCGCTCACTCTAAACCATTGTCGTTCCCTAACCTGTACCCTAAACCATCCCCGTCCCCTATCCCTAACCCTAACCCTAACCCTAACCCTTACCCGAAGCCTAACACTAACCCATCCCCTAATCCTAACCCGTACGCTAACCCTAACCCGAACCCTAACATGTACGCTCACCCTAAACTGTTGTCGTACCCTAACCTGTCCCCTAAAGCGTCCCCGTCCCCGTCCCCTAACCCTAACCCTAACCCTAACACTTACCTGAAGCCTTACCCTAACCTGTCCCCTAATCCTAACCCGTACGCTAACACTAACCGGTACCCTAACACGTACGCTCACCCTAAACCGTTGTCGTACCCTAACCTGTCCGCTAAACCGTCAACGTCCCCGAACCCTAACCCTAACCCTAACACGAACCCTTACCGAAAGCCTTACCCTAATCCGTCCCCTAATCCTAACCCGTACGCTAACACTAACCCGTACCCTAACATGTACGCTCACCCTAAACCGTTGTCGTACCCTAACCTGTCCCCTAAACCGTCACCGTCACCTAACCCAAACCCTAAACCTAACCCTAACCCGAACCCTTACCCGAAGCCTTACCCTAACCCATCCCCAATCCTAACCCGTACGCTAACACTAACCCATACCCTAACACGTACGCTCACCCTAAACCGTTGTCGTACCCTAACCTGTCCCCTAAACCGTCGCCGTACCCTAACCCTAACCCTAACCCTAACCCTAACCCTAACCCTTAACCAAAGCCTTACTCTAACCCATCCCCTAATCCTAACCCGGACGCTAACCCTAACCCTTACCCTAACACGTACGCTCACCCTAAACCGTTGTCGTACCCTAACCTGTCCCCTAAACCGTCCCAGTCCCCTAACCCTAACCCTAACCCTAACCCTTACCCGAAGCCTTACCCTAACCCGTCCCATAATAATAACCCGTACGCTAACACTAACACGTACCCTAAAACATACGCTCACCCTAAAACGTTGTCGTACCATAACCTGTCCCCTAAACCGTCCCCGTCCCCTAACCCTAAACCTAACCCTAACCCTAACCCTAACCCTTACCCGAAGCCTTAACCTAACACGTCACATAAGCCTAACCCGTATGCTGACACTAACCCATACCCTAACACGTACGCTCATCCTAAACCTTTGTCGTACTCTAACCTGTCCCCTAAACCGTCCCCGTCACCTAACCCTAACCCTAACCCTAACCCTAACCTTAACCCTAACCCTTATCCGAAGCCTTACCCTAACCCGTCCCCTAATCCTAACACGTATGCTAACTCTAACCCGTACCCTAACACGTACGCTCACCCTAAACCGTTGTCCTACCCTAACCTGTCCCCTAAACCGTCCCCGTTCCCTAACCCTAACCCTAACCCGAACCTTAACCCTAACCCTTATCCGAAGCCTTACCCTAACCCGTCCCCTAATCCTAACCCGTACGCTAACACTAACCCGTACCCTAACACGTACGCTCACCCTAAACCGTTGTCGTACACTAACCTGTCCCCTAAACCGTCCCCGTCCCCTAACCCTTACCCTAACCGTAACCCTAACCCTAACCCTTACCCGAAGCCATACCCTAACCCGTCCCCTATTCCTAACCCATACGATAACACTAACGCGTACCCTAACACGTACGCTCACCCTAAACCGTTGTCGTACCCTAACCTGTCCCCTAAACCGTCCCCGTCCCCTAAACCTAACCCTACACCTAACCCTAATCCTAACCCTTACCCGAAGCCTTACCCTAACCCGTCCCCTAATCCTAAACCGTACGCTAAGACTAACCCATACCCTAACACGTACGCTCACCCTAAACCGTTGTCGTACACTAACCTGTCCCCTAAACCGTCCCCGTCCCCGTCCCCTAACCCTAACCCTAACCCTAACCCTAACCCTAACCCTTACCCAAAGCCTTACCCTAACCCGTCCCCTAATACTAACACGTACGCTAACACTAACTCGTACCCTAACACATACGCTCAACCTAAACCGTGGTCGTACCCTAACCTCTCCCCTAAACCGTCCCCGTCCCCTAACCCTAACCCTAAACCTAACGCTTACCCGAAGCCTTACCCAAACCCGTCCCCTAATCCTGACCCGTACGCTAACACTAACCCGTAGCCTAACACGTACGCTCACCATAAACCGTTGTCGTACCCTAACCTGTCCCCTAAACCGTCCCCGTCCCCTAACACTAACACTAACCCTAACCCTAACCCTAACCCTTACCCGAAGCCTACCCTAACCCGTCCCCTAATCCTTACCCGAACGCTAACACTAATCCATACCCTAACACGAACGCTCACCCAAAACCGTTGTCGTGCCCTAACCTGTCCCCTAAACCGTCCCCGTCCCCGTCCCCTAACCCTAACCCTAACCCTAACCCTAACCCTTACCCGAAGCCTTACCCTAACCCATCCCCTAATCCTAACCCTCA